>NC_044313.2:32410923-32490923 GCF_007474595.2 Lynx canadensis
AGATAGTAAGCTCAATCATATCTATACTGGCTTCCCAATTGTGTAGCCCAGTGCCTAACACAAATACTTTTTTTTCAACGTTTTTTTATTTTTTTATTTTTTTTTATTTTTAAGACAGAGAGAAACAGAGCACGAACAGGGGAGGGGCAGAGGGAGAGGGAGACACAGCATGGGAAACAGGCTCCAGGCTCCGAGCCATCAGCCCAGAGCCTGATGCGGGGCTCGAACTCACGGACCGCGAGATCGTGACCTGGCTGAAGTCAGACGCTTAACCGAATGCGCCACCCAGGCACCCCGCCTAACACAAATACTTAATACATAATTGTTGATACATGAATCTGTGAACAAAGATCTGCTAAGTAAGGTATGGTCATAAAGAGATGATGTTATATATTTTTATTTTATTTTAATTCCAGTATAGTTACATACAATGCTATATTAGTTTCAGGTGTAGAATATAGTGATTCAACAATTCTACACATTACTCAGTGCTCATCATGATAAGTGTACTCTTAATCTCCTTCACCTATTTCACTCATCTCCCCACCCAACCTGCCCTCTGGTAACGATCAGTTTGTTGTCTATAGTTGAGTCTGTTTTTTGGGTTGTCTCTTTTTTGTTTGTTTCTTAAATTCCACAGATAAGTGAAAATATATGGCATTTGTCTTTCCTTGACTCATTTCATTTAGCATTATACTCTCTATCTTTAGCACTATCCATGTTGTTGCAAATGGCAAGATTTAATTCTTTTTATGGATGAATAATATTCCATATGTATGATATATATATATCATATATATGTGTGTGTTTTCCACAGTGCTTTCCACAGTGGATGTGCCAGTTTACATTCCCACCAATAGTGCACAATGGTTCCCTTTTTCCACATCCTCGCCAACACTTGTTGTTCTTTGTGTTTTTGAGTCTAGGCATTCTAACAGGTGTGAGGTGATATCTTGTAGTTTTGATTGACACATCCCCGATGATAAGTGATGTTGAGCATCTTTTCATGTGTCTGTTGGCCATCTGTATGTCTTCTTTAGAGAAATGTCTGTACACGTCTTCTGTCCATTTTTAATAGGATTATCTGGTTTTTTGGTGTTGAGCTGTATAAGTTTTTTATATATTTTGAATAGTAACACTTTACTAGATATGTCATTTGAAAATATCATCTCCCACCCAGTAGGCTGTTTTATTTTAGTTTTGTTGATTGTTTCCTTTGCTGTGCAGTTTTTATTTTGAAGAAATCCCAATAGATTATTTTTGCTTTTGTTTCCCTTGCTTCAGAAGACATATCAAGAAAAATGTTGCTACAGCTGATGTGAAAGAAATTACTGCATGTGTTCTCTTCTAGTATTTTTATGGTTTCAGGTCTCACATTTAGGTCCTTAATCAATTTTGAGTTTCTTTTTTGTAGTCCAGTTTCATTCTTTTGCATGTGTGTGTCCAGTATTCCCAACACCATTTGTTGAAGAAACTTCTTCCCATTGCACATTCTTGCCACCTTTGTCAAAGATTAATTTACCATATAATTATGGGTTTGTTTCTGGGCTCTTGATTCTGTTCTATTGATCTGTGTGTCTATTTTTGTGCCAGTACCACACCATTTTGAAGAGTACAGCTTTGTAGTATATTTTGAAATCTGGGATTCTGATATCTCTGGTTTTGTTCTTCTTTTTCAAGATTGCTTTGGTTATTCAGGGTCTTTGTGGTTCCATACACATTTTTGGATTGTTTGTTCTTGTTCCGTGAAAATACTATTAGTATTTTGATAGGGATTGCATTAAATCTGTAGATTGCTTTGGGTAGTATGGACATTTCAACAATATTGGTTCTCTCAATCCATGAGCATGGAATATCTTTCATTTGCTTGTGTTATCTTCAATTTCTTTCATCAGTGTTTAATAGTTCTCAGAGTACAAGACTTTCACTTCCTTAGTTAAGTTTATTCCTAGGCATTTTATTTTTTTGGTGCAATTTTTTTTTAATTTTTTTTTCAACGTTTATTTTATTTTTGGGACAGAGAGAGACAGAGCATGAACGGGGGAGGGGCAGAGAGAGAGGGAGACACAGAATCGGAAACAGGCTCCAGGCTCCGAGCCATCAGCCCAGAGCCTGACGCGGGGCTCGAACTCACGGACTGCGAGATCGTGACCTGGCTGAAGTCGGACGCTTAACTGACTGCGCCACCCAGGCGCCCCTGTTTTGGTGCAATTGTAAAGGGATTTTTTTCTTACACTCTCTTTCTGTTACTTCTTATTAGTGTATAGATATGCAATGGATTTCTGTATATTGATTTTGTATCCTCTGACCTTACTGAATTCATTTATCAGTTTTAGTAGTTTTTTGGTGGAGTCTTTAGGGTTTTCTATATATAGTATCATGTCATCTGCAAATAGTGAATCCAATTCCTTACCAATCTGGATACCATTCTTCCTTACCAATCTGGATACCATTTTGTTTCTTGTCTGATTGCTGTGGCTAGGACTTCTAGTACCATGTTGAATAAAATCGTGAGTGGACATCCTTGTCTTATTCCTGACATTAGGGGGAAAGCTTTTCACTATTGAGCTGTTAGCTATGGGGGTTTTTTTAAAGATATTATTTTTAGGTAATCTCTACACCCATAGTGGAGCTTGAACTCACAACCCCAAGATCAAGAGTAACATGCTCTACTGACTGAGTCAGCCAGGCATCCCAGCTGTGGGTTTTTTATATACAGTCTTTACTATGTTTATGCATGTTCCCTCTAAACATACTTTGTTGAGGGTTTTTGTCATGGATGGATATTATACTTTGTTGCATTCTTTTTCTGCATCTATTGAGATGATAATATGGTTTTTATCCTTTCTCTTGCAGATGTGATATATCATGCTGATTGATTTGTGAATATTAAACTACCTTAAAGCCCAGGAATAAATCCCACTTGATTGTAGTGAATGACTTAATGTATTGTTGGATTTGGTTTGCTAATATTTTATTGAGGATTTTTGCATCTATGTTCATCAGAGATATTAGCCTGTAGTTGTCTTTTTTTGTAGTGTCTTTATCTGGTTTTGGTATCAGGGTAATGATGGCCTCATAAAATGAATTTGGAAGCTTTCCTTCCTCTTCTATTTTTGGGAATAGTTTGAGAAAAATAGGTATTAGCTCTTTAAATGTTTGGTAGAGGGGCATCTGGCTGGCTCAGTTGGTAGAGCATGTGACTCTTGATTTTGGGATTGTAAATTCAAGCCCCATGTTGGGTGTAGAGATTATTTAATAAAATCTTTAAAATACACACACACATACCTACATACATAGATGTTTAGTAGAATTCACGTCTTAAGCCGTCTGGTCCTGGATTTGTGTTTGTTGGGAGTTTTTTGATTACTGATTCAATTTCTTTGTTGGTAATAGGTCTACTCAAATTTTCTATTTATTCCTGATTCAAATTTGGGAGGCTATGTTTCTAGGAATTTGTCCATTTCTTCTAGGTTGCCCAGTTTGTTGTCATATAATTTTTCATAATATTCTTTATATTTCTGTGGTATTGGTATTTCTCCTCTTTCATATTTTGATTTTGTTTATTTGAGTCATCTCTCTCTCTCTCTCTCTCTCTCTCTCTCTCTTTGATGAGTCTGGATAAAGGTTTATCAAGTTGGTTGATCTTTTTAAAGAACCAGCTCTGGTTTCATTGATATGTTCTATTGTCATTTTTAGTTGCCACTGAGTTTATTTCTACTCTAATCTTTAATATTTCCTTCCTCCTACTCGTTTGGGGTTTTGTTTCTTATTCTTCTAGCTCCTTTAGGTGTAAGATTAGGTTGTTTATTTAAGATTTTTCTTGTTTTTTGAGTTAGGCCTGTATTGGTATGAACTTCCCTCTTAGAACAACTTTGCTGCATCCCCCAAATTTTGAACAATTATGTTTTCATTTGCATTTGTCTCCATGTATTTATTTCCTCTTTGATTTCTTGGTTGACCCACTCATTGTTTAGTAGCCTGCTCTTTAACTTCCATATTATCTGTGCTCTTTCCAGATTCTTGCTTGTGGTTGATTTCTAGTTTCAGAGTGTTGTAGTCCAAAAAGATCCATGGTATGACTTCAGTATTTTTTAATTTATTGAGACTTGCTTTGTAGCCTAATATGTGATCTATTCTGGAGAACATTCTGTGTGCACTTGAAAAGAATGTGTACTCTGAGGGCACCTGGGTGGCTCAGTCAACTGAGTGTCTGACTTTGGCTCAGGTCATGATCTCGCTGTTCATGGGTTCCTGCTTCCTACTTTTCTTACTCCCGCCTATGATCTTTCCTTACCACTCAAAGAGATCCTCCTGGATCTGGATTTCTGTTTCCTTCCGTAGATTCAGGAGGTTTTCAGCTATTTCTTCAAATAAATTTTCTGCCCCCCTTTACACTCTCTTCTCCTTCTGGGAGCCCTATAATGCAAATGTTTTTATGCTTGATGGTGTTGCTGAGTTCCCTAAGTCTGTTTTTATTTTTTTCTCCCATTCAGCTTGATGGCTTCCCATTACTCTGCCCTCCAGGTTACTGATCCATTCTTCTGCTTCCTCTAGTCTACTATTTATTCCATCTAGTGTATTTTTTATTTCAATTTGAGTACTTCATCTCTGATTGGTTCTTTTTTTGTTTTCTATTTCTTTGTTAAGGGTGTCACTCTTTTCTCAAGTCCAGTGGGTATCTTTATGACCATTAATTTAAATTCTCTGTCAGGCATATTACTTATCTCTGTTTTTTATCTCTTACTGTGATTTTGTTCTGTTCTTTTCTTCGGGACAAATTCCTCTGTCTCCTCATTTTATCTAATTCTCTGCATTTTTTTCTTCTCTGTGTTAAGAAAGATAGCTACATCCCCTGTACTTGAAAGTAATGGCCTTATAAAGAAGAGGTCCTATAGTGCCCTGGCGTGCAGTGTTCCCTGTTCACCAGAACCTGGCACTTCAGGGGTGTCTCCTATGTGTGATGCATGTGCCCTGCTGTTGTGGCTGAGCCACTTTTTACTTCAGTCCAATTGTCTGCGATGGCTCTCTTTGCCTGTTGTGGGCAGGGTTTGGTCCCTGTGCTGTTAGTGGACCAGTCTGGGGCCACCTTTGGCTTGAGTTGAGTCAGACCAGGGGTTGGCCAGAGATGCATTAGCACAAACTGCAGGGTGTTTCTTGTGTTGTCTTCTGAGAGACTTTCATTGGTTGACAGTCAGACCAGATATCTGCCCCAGCCCACTGGTAGGGCTGCAGGCAGACTGGTGTGTGTGGTTATCTTTTCTCCCTGGGGCAGGAGTCACTTTGGAGTGGTGCTGGGTCATCAGGGCTGCTTACACATTGCTAGGCTTGTTGCACCACTTTGGATGGGCTCTGGTCAAGGGCATATTGGACGGGGCAGGTACACAGAAGAATGTGGGGCTGGGGGCCTGGGGCACACAGCATTAGCAAGGTTTGTGTAGGTCTGCTGTGGAAGGGGACCTGTAGCCACCAGAACCAAGGCTGGCTGGATTAGAGGGAGTGGATCCCAAGAAGCACTTGGAAGCAGGGTGGGTTGTGTTAGCAAGGTCTGTTTTGATAGACCTGGAGTGAGACACCTGCATGTCCTCAGGAGAACACAAGGGTGGGGGCAGGCTGTTAGCAAGTTAGCTAGTGTTGGAACAGTGCTGGTTCACAGGTGTCCATGTGTTTATATTGGGAGGTGGGGGAGGGAGATGGCATCTACCAGCTCCTTTGTTCCTGGAGAAGTCTCTCAATGATCCCTACCCTTCCAAGCATGTGCTCTGAGATTAGTAAACAAATCTCCCTCCTGCACACCCCAGGTGATTTTCAAACTGCCGCTTCTAGGTTGTATCTCCAGGGGCTGTTTGTTGTGCTATCTTTTTAAGGCTGGGGACTTAGTTTCCTCTCACCATCCCAGCTCTTCCAGAACTGAGCTCACTAATTTTCAAAGTTCCAGGTGTAGGCCCCTGCTTCACATGCAGGATCCCCGTGCCTGAGGCGCTTGGTGTGAGAGTCTTGTCCTCTCCCCTTTCCATGCCTGTATTGTTCTTCCCTCCCACAGACAGTCGCACAGTTCCATTTAGCTTCTAAACACATCTCTGCCCTTCCTACCCTCTGCAATGTGGTCCCCTTCTCTACATTTAACTGTGGAAAGTCTGTTCTGCCAGTCTTCAGATCACTTTCTGGGTTACTTACACTGATGTAGGTGTTATCTTGTTCCATGGAACAAGATGAGCTTAGGGTCCTCCTACTCCATCTTCCCCAGAAGTTTGATGTTATACATTTTTCAAACAAATGTACCAGGTACAAATATCAAAATAAGTGTTATTCTTTAAATCATTTTTGAAAGGAAATAAACTGATTCCAACAAACTACTCAAAGCACTCAAGTAGCTCATGATATTTGGGATGATCCTGGTATTAGTTTACAAACCACCCAAGAAAAGAGTCTCGTTTATTGCTCCTTATTTTAGATTATATAATATTTAATCATACACCTTATTCATCAAACTTAGTTTTGAATGATTTAAGAGATATTATCAAAGAGTATGCTCCAAAGCAGCAATGTCCAATTAAATTTTCTGCGGCAATGGAAATGTTCTACGTCTGCACTGTCCAATTTAGTAGCCACCAGCCACATGAGGCTATTGACTACTTGGAATGTGGCTGGCACAATTAAAAGACAAAATCTTTTATTTTAATTAACTTAAGTTGAAATAGCTGTATAGGGCTAATGACTATCAAATTGGGTAGCATACATAGCTTAAAGCCATCACCAAAGACAAGTGCCTAAAATACTTTTGCCCTCAATATATGCCAGCAATCTTATTTAAAATTAATGTATGACCTTAGTAAATAGCTAACTTGCATATATAAATTGATCTTTGTGTTAAATAAACCAGTGATATTGCTATGAAGATTCATTTCATATGCCAGTGCCTACTCTTCAAATACTCATACTTTTTATTTAAAGACTTTGTTCCATTTTGTGGGTCCAATACAACACAGAATCACAACAGAGTCAATGGTGACCACTGTGATTGCAGAAGTATTCTTTGGGAACACGGAGCTCAGGTCTGTCATGGATTTTGCCTCCTAGACAGTCCCCCTCTCCAATGATGCAATAATGAACATGTAAAAAGGTCAAATCAAGAAGGCATGTACTTTTGGAGCTGGTAAACAAATAGCAGAACTAAGATGTCACGAGACTTCAACTGTGAGTGAAGTTTTGCCAAGAGAGCCGACATCACTCAACATTAAAAGGCAAGAGACCATCCACAATGAGATAATATCAGCCTTCTGTGCTGACAAAGGGGCTGCTGTGCACAGTTCCACTGAGTTGAGTTTGTGTTGCAAAGGAATGCCAATGTAATATCCAGGCCTCTGCTATACAGCAACTGATTTGGGTGGGTGGCAAAAGTTTTAGAAGCCCGGCATATGCATCCATCTTTCCAGTCTCACAGTTTAGTAACTTCAAATACAAGAAAATATACTTTTGAAGATGTATTCCAGAGCCTCCATGGTCAAGTTAACTTCTGAACATATGTACAGTTCATGTACATACGTGCCAATATGTACAACATTAGCATATTGATATATTCTGGGCCATTTTAGTTTTATTTACTTGTAGATTAATTTCAATGAAAGTTTAAAAAGGTGTGTTTACAACATAAATTTACATTTACCATATGCTTATTACTTAACAGATTAAATAATGACCACATTATAAGGTACTCATGAGACATTCATGTTTTAGAAATTTTACTTTGATGAGTTTGAAAGGAAGCAGAAATAAATCACAACAGAGTTAATGACCCTAATTATTTTAAAAAATTTATTTATTTAATTCAAGTTAGTTAACATACCGTGTAGTATTGATTTCAGAAGTAGAACCCATTGATTCTGTCACTTACATATAACGCCCAGTGCTCATCCCAGCAAGTGCCCTACATAATGCCCATCACTCATTTAGCCCATCCCCCCAACCTACCTCCCCTCCAGCAACCCTCAGTTTATTTTCTGTATTTAAGAGTCTCTTATGGGTTGCCTCCTCTGTTTTTGTCTTATTTTTTCCTTCTCTTCCCCTATGTTCATCTGTTTTGTTTCTTAAATTCCACATATGAGTGGGGCACCTGGGTGGCTCAGTCGGTTAAGCGTCCGACTTCGGCTCAGGTCATGATCTCACAGTTCGTGAGTTCGAGCCCCACATTGGGCTCTGTGCTGACAGCTTAGAGACTGGAGCCTGCTTCAAATTCTATGTCTCCCTCTTTCTCTGTTCCTCCCCTGCTCATGCTCTGTCTCTCTCTCCTTCAAAAATAAATAAAAACATTAAAATTTTTTTTAATTCCACATGAGTGAAATTATATATTTGTCTTTCTTTGACTGACTTATTTCGCTTAAATAATACACTCTAGTGCCATCCATGTTGTTGTAAATGGCAAAATTTCATTCTTATTTTCAATGATATTAACTAGCTCTTCAAATGTTGGAAATTTCCCAAGAAATCTGTCCACCCATGAATTCATTTCAAATTACTATAACTCGATACATGTATATTTTCTTTGCATTTTTAAAACTGATTTTGCTTCTTTCTTTAGTATTTTGGAGATGAGGAACAGATCTTCTCCACATTCTTTGACCTTCAAAGTGCTTTATACAATGCTAATAAATTTTATTATTTTGGTGACAGTAGTAATTGAACAAGAAGAACAAAGAGTACAGTGTTGTGACACATCCACAATGAAACAATGAGTAAGAAGTAGAGATAGTACTAGATCAGAGAATATCAGCACAAAATATTCCCACAAAATACTAGCGCATATCTGGATGTAGTGAATTAAGTATCTGTTTCTGTTAAAGTACTAATAATAATTATTGCTGAACAAGCATAAACACAATTCTCTTCCTACCACTAATTGATTCAAGGCATTCTCTCTTCCAGAATGAACATTGTTTCCATTGTACCCCCTTAATTCAATGGATATTGACTTGCTCCTGAGCTGCCAGAACCTCCACTCCTCCTGAAAGCTCTGATTTACCATAACTTCCTTCCCTCGCCCAACCCCAACCAGACCCCCTCAAGATTTGATTTACCTTAACATTTTCTGGCAATGGTTTGTTCTGGGTCAGCCCCACAGCGATCAAAGCAATCACAGCTATGATAGAGGAGAAGCCAAGGATGATCAGTATGTTTCTAGAACAAAAACTCTTCAGTTCAGACTCTAAAATCAAAAGCAGAAAAGGAAATATCAATAAGAAGTCAACAAACATTGACTTTTCCTCCACTTTCTGTATGGTCTTGTGCTAGCTATCTGGAGACATCAAAGATAGATAAAGGTCCATCTTTATTCATAAAACACTTGCAAAGTAATAGGTAAATAATTCAAGAACAAAAGGATTTGTTTGTTCTGTGATGAGGACCAAGACTGAATTAGTGGCTTTGGTAAGGAGAATGGACAGAATTGGGTCAGTGGTCAGATAAGGAATGAGGAGACAGGAGAATCCCAAATTGGCAATTTAATAGGTCATGTAGGTCTATCAGGATACAAGTAACAAATAACAAAAAAGCAAGAATCATCCTCATTTCTCAAATATACCACAAAATGCTTAAGATGTTAAAAAGTATTTTAAAAAAAAGATGTTAAAAAGTATTCAGAATATATCATCAAACATGAAACTCCCACGACCTCAAGATATTTTCTGGCTTGATATCCCCTTGCATTTCAGCCACATTATATGTTGTAATTGGTAATAGCATAGAGGCTGTGGAGTTTTGAACATATCATCATTCCCATTATCTCATCTATTCTGTTCTTAACCTGTCATGGGACATAAAAAAGCTCCAAGCAAAGAATTAGATAAAAGGCAAAAATTACTTTGATCATTATGAAGACAGCATATAGCAGAAGTGAACAAGAAATGGAATGCTGCCCACTCCCTCCATTCTAACAACTCACTCTCTTCCTCTTTCAACTTCCCAAACTATCCCTAAACTTTTTTCTTAGACTTTGAAGAAGAAGGATAGGATAAAGCAATAAAGAAGCACGTGAAATGAGATGGGTTCTACAGAAGAGACTGCACTTCTCTAAAGACAGGGCATGGGATTAAAACAGCTGAAAAAGGAGCCCAATTGAGTCTTTCCCTCTGGCTTTCCCTCTTGATTAGCAGCAGCTACCGCATACTGAAACAGGAGTTCCTCCTTAAGCTTTTGAGCAGAAGCTTGGATTTAATCCAAAGAATTGTAACTGCATGGGTCTCCAGTCTGCTCATCAACCTCTAGTATCTTGACCAATCTTTACCCATCAGACCAAACAGTACAAAACTTAGGAGAAAAAGTTTTAACAAAATCATTAGCTACTGCTTCCAAACACAGCAACAATAGATGAAATATACAGCACTTCCCCCACCCCTTCTCCCTTCTCAAAAGAACTTCAATTTTGTTCAGATGCTTGCCATTCCTCCAAGCGGTCCACATACCTCATGGGAAAAGGATACAACCCTCCAGCTCAGGGTCAAGCCTGATTGTTGTGCATAATCTCATTCCCTCACCAATGACTAGTTCAACAATGGATATGTACCCAAAAATAGTCCATGAGATCCTAGAGGAAGGCTGCTGGGGCAAGTTCAGGAAAAGAAAGGCAGCATTCTCGTCTTCCTCAGACATTGCCCTGCCTGGATAGGATGACATCCAATGATGGCAGAACACAGAGACAGAGAGAACTTAAGTTTTTAATGGCATTTTGTACTGGTGAAACAACAAATCCTGATCCAGTCCTCCCATGAGACTTATACTTTGGCCCAGTTAGAGTCAATATTTTAATACTTTGAAGCCAAAACATCCTAATATAACTGGTATGACAGAAGTCTGTTTGATGCCAGGGTTCTGGAGTCTGGAAAAGAGCATCCCCTAGGTACTACCTGCCTCAGTTCCCAAAGTTATGATATTGACAATCACAACTTGTAACAAGCAGCACTTTGGATGAACAATTACAAATCAAATACCAAGGGTAGCGCACTGCAGCAATGTTTCTACTTTAATTGAATTTTGAATGCTCTACTCCCTCAAGCTGTTCCCAAAAAATCTACCTATTAAGTTGTTTTGTTCTCATAAGTATGACAATTTTGCTTTCTCACTTTCCTTCCACATCCATTGGGCACTAATCTTAGTGGTGAAAAAGACCAACAAGGTCCCCACTCTTTGGAGTTCACAATCTAGCTGGGGAGATAAATAAACCAGAACAGAAGTGACAAATAAGTGACTTCAGGTCATGATACATGCTAAGAAGAAATTTAAACTAAGGAATGTTTACAGTTTAATGGAAATTAAGTAATGGGATATGCAGCAAAGTTGTGGTGGGAGAATTAAACTGAAGCAGGAAAGCCTCTCCAAGAAGGTGACATTTGAGCTGAGACCTGGATGTTGAGCTATGAGAAGGAGTAACAACATTTCAGAAAAAGGGGACAGCAACTGCAAAAGCCCTGAAGTAGGAAACAGCTCAATGTGACTGTTTCTTCCATTTCCTAATGAGATTATTTACTAACATCATTATTCCTGAACAGTTGGAAATATACTTTCCCACATTTACCCAGGTTTCCGATGACATCCATATTATTAGAATGTATTGAAGACTTTCATCATATTCTTATTAAAGATAAGACAAGAAAAAGAACTTGAAGAGAAAGCTAAGGAACTTTTCATACATGTTTTTTTTTTTTGTTTTTTTTTTTAATTTTTTTTTCAACGTTTATTTATTTTTGGGACAGAGAGAGACAGAGCATGAACGGGGGAGGGGCAGAGAGAGAGGGAGACACAGAATCGGAAACAGGCTCCAGGCTCTGAGCAGTCAGCACAGAGCCCGACGCGGGGCTCGAACTCACGGACCGCGAGATCGTGACCTGGCTGAAGTCGGACGCTTAACCGACTGCGCCACCCAGGCGCCCCCACGTTTTTTAAAATTAACCAAAAAAATAATGGCTCAGTTTGTTTTTTATGTAACTGGCTAGATTCCCAGGGAGGAGTAATTAAAATACTACCATGTTGTCTATGGGTTATGGCAGGTAGTTTTCCAAAGCCCTGATCACATGCAGGAAGCCAGACTCTTCTTAGGAGGTGGTCCTAAATGTACCACTAAACACAAGGGTCCAGGTGGGACTTAGCTGTGTTGTTCTCATAAAAAGGGAACCACTTAGGTTACTACCCCTCTTCTCTGGCCCCCAGAAACCTTTCAGATGTCATGACTGCTTTTATCAAATCCTGTTATGGAAAATTCACAGTGACTGTGTCTCCCAGACTCCTTGAAAAGCCCTTAATTTGCCTTGTGGATAACAGAAATTTGGTTTCTATCACACCATGTGAAATACGATTTCAAAAACCAATTTCAAGAAACATTTTATATCAGAATATCTAATGGCAAAGTGTTGTGTTTGTTTTCCTTTGAATTGTCTCACTATACTGGAAAATTCAAGATTATTACTTCCTTCCCATTTTCCCCTTTCATATGATGAGCAGGGAAATGTTTCTATTTAAGATGAGAGAACCAAGTAGAAAGTTCAGCTCTCACTTGAGACACAAAACTGAAGGAAACCCAAGCTTTGAGAAAACCGATTGATTTCAAGCCAATTAGCTATGTCTGAGGGAAAAAACCAAAAACAAAAAATGATGTTTTTATTCTTATGCAACAGCCATCCTGACATCTATAGTTAGCATCCTATTAAAGTGAAGATCAGTCTTATTTAGTTTTGTCCTTAGTGAAAATTCTGCTGAACAGAGAAATCCTGGCATCTCTACTTCATGATATCAAAGACGTAATATCTTAAAATTTTACTATATGAATAAAAATATTTGGAGTGTTGGCAGATGTGGTGGCTTTCAGGCAAAAACAACCCAAGTTTTACTCTGCAGATCCTGTGTGACTCACTAGATTCAGACCGTTTCCAATTTGATGGGTCACATCCGGACTAAGCTTGGCTCATCACATAGAAGAAGAGCAAACACAGACAAGCACTGGTGAGTAAACACCAGTAGAGTGCTGTGGCCCTTGATGTGGGCATTGACAAAGCCCAGTGACAGGACAGTCACTGAAGTTCAAGGGACTGGTCCTAATCTGGCCCCACCATTCCCCCAAATCCCAGCGTCAAAGTCCCTGCTCCATTTCTCCTATCTTCCTTCTTTTCCATCAAGTAGTTGTTCTTGGTGACACACATTTAGGTTGTTCTCACACTTCAGGGTTTTAAGATCTTTCTCAATTCTCAGTTCATTCCAGGTGCCTTAGACCCACCCTCTTCTGTGGTGATATCCACTCTGGTCCAGTCACTTCCACCTCTGCTACGACAGACCTTTCTTATACCTTCCACCCCTTCCAGTGCCCTTCCCTATCAGAATCCATCCATGTATGGCTGCAGAAATCTCCCATAACTGACATTCCCATGGTTCTTCCTGATCAAGAGTCTAAGGTAGCTTCCTGTGGGCTGCCAGATGAAAGCCATACTGATCTACCTAGACCTCTCAACCCTCTGGAAATGTAAGCCCTTTCTATCTCACCATTCCAAGAAGCAGATGTTTTTCTTCAAGATCATACTGCCTGACATCATGTTCACTAGAATGTAAATATCCTGAGTGCAGGGACTTTCCTTCTGGCTTGTTCATTGCCATATTCCCAGTATAATGAATAAATAAATATTCAGATTCTTCTCCTGAGAATCTGAAATTTCTATCACTTAGAATTCTATTCCCCTCTTTCTCCACTTCTTTTTCCTTGTCTCTTTTAAAATCAAGCTCAATAACCAGACTTCAAGCTGTGTTACAAAGCTGTAATCATCAAGACAGGATGGTACTGGCACAAAAACAGACACTCAGATCAATGGAACAGAATAGACAACCCAGAAGTGGACCCACAAACGTATGGCCAACTAATTGTTGACAAAGCAGGAAAGAATATCCAATGGAATACAGTCTCTTCAGCAAGTGGTGCTGGGAAAACTGGACAGCGACATGCAGAAAAATGAACCTCAACCACTTTCTTACACCATACACAGAAATAAACTCAAAATGGATGAAAGACCTAAATGTAAGACAGGAGGCCATCAGAATTCTCGAGGAGAAAGCAGGCAACAACCTCTTTGATCTTGGCCACAGCAACTTCTTATTCAACAAGTCCCTGGAGGCAAGGGAAACAAAAGCAAAAATGAACTATTGGGACCTCATCAAAATAAAAAGCCTCTGCACAGCAAAGGAAACAATCAGCAAAACTAAAAGGCAACCGACAGAATGGGAGAAGATATTTGCAAATGATGTATCAGATAAAGGGTTAGTATCCAAAATCTCTAAGAACTCATCAAACTCAACACCCAAAAAACAAAGAATCCAGTGAAGAAATGGGCAAAAGACATGAATAGATAGTTTTCCAAAGAAGACATCCAGATAGCCAACCAACACATGAAAAAATGCTCAACATCACTCATCATCAGGGAAATACAAATCAAAACCACAATGAGATGCCACCTCACACCAGTCAGAATGGCTAACATTAACAACTCAGGCAACAACAGATGTTGGTGAGGATGTGGAGAAAGAGGATCTCTTTTGCACTGCTGGTGGGAATGCAAACTGGTGCAGCCACTCTGGAAAACAGTATGGAGGTTCCTCAAAAAATTAAAAATAGAATTACCCTACGACCCAGCAATTGCACTACTAGGTATTTATCCAAGGGATGCAGGTATGCTGTTTTGAAGGGGCACATGCACCCCAATGTTTAGAGCAGCACTATCAACAATAGCCAAAGTATGGAAAGAGCCCAAATGTCCATCGATGGATGAATGGATAAAGAAGAAGTGGTATATGTATACAATGGAGTATTATTCGGCAATCAAAAAGAATGAAATCTTGCCATTTGCAGCTATGTGGATAGAACTGGAGGGTATTATGCTAAGCGAAATGAGTCAGTCAGAGAAAGACAAATATCATATGACTTCACTCATATGAGGACTTTAAGACGCAGAACAGATGAACACAAGGGAAAGGAAGCAAATATAATATAAAACAGGGAGGGGGACAAAACATAAGAGACTCTTAAATATGGAGAATAAACAGAGGGTTACTGGAGGGGTTGTGGGAGGGGGGATGGGCTAAATGGGTAAGGGGCATTAAGGAATCTACTCCTGACCTCATTGTTGCACTATATGCTAACTAACTTGGATGTAAATTTAAAAAATAAAATAACAAAGTAAATAAATAAAAATTAAAAAAATAAAATCAAGCTCAATAGGAAGCTATGTTCCCATCCATATGCTTCAAAGCTCAATTGTTCCAGTAGTTCTCTCTCCATGTGCTGCTTCTGGATACTTAATGGATTGAGCCATTTCAGTTTGGGAGGTCTATAGCTATTTGGGGAGGGGCTATGCTTCATTTGTTTTTTCAATTAGTCATTCAATAATTATTTATGGAATGTATTATACTGTGCACTAGACCTGCCCTAGGCTCTAAGCTACAGCAATGAACAAAACAGATAAGCATCCCCATCTGCATGGTGCTTATATCCTAGTCTGGAAGAAAAGACAATGAACAAGATAAGTAAAATTTAGAGTATATTACATAACCATAAGTGCTAAGGAAGGAGGAGAAAAAAGCAGGAAAGGTGAAGAGAAAGGATAAGTTTATTATGAAAGGTCTCTCTGAGATGGTGATATTGATGACAGTCAAAGATGTGAAAAGAAAGCATGCATACCTGTTGAGCAAGAGCATTTAAAGCAACCAGAATTGCATGTGCAAAGGCCCTGAGGTGAGACAGTGCCTGGTCATGAGGTCAGTGTGACTGGAAGAGTGATGCAGGGGAGAATAATAAAAGATTGCCAGGTGGGTAACTGGGTTGCTTGCTTATAGGACCTTGCAGGTTCCAGCAAGGTTTTGCCTTATACTAAGAGATCTGACTTATTTCTAGTCATTTGTATTATCTACACTCAGCACCGTAAGGTAAATAAGAAATCATCAAGGGCCTTTAAAGTCCCTGGAAAGGGAGGATGTGGCCTTTTAGGCAGCACACACCTGTCTCTTGTGATGAGGTGCGGAGGCTACCCCCAATGAGGTCAGGTCACAGCACAATCACACAACCAAATATAGGCAGACCTGGCTGTGTTGAAGAAAAGACTGTGCCAAGACCAGGTGAGATGGATCCAGGAGGAATAAATACTATCACGTGGGAGGTCTTCTCTATACCTTCTGGCCTTGGTGGATCAGGACCAGAGAATCTTTGCTGAGAGAACATCATCATGAGGGTTCACTGAGCCAATAGTCACCATGATCCATGAGCAGAATGCTAAACTCCACAAACGTCTGAAGGGTGGCTCAAGATATAGCAGAGCCCAGACAAGCTCACCTTTGCTCAGCCTCTCTGAGTGTCCACTTCCTCATGTGCAAAATGGGGTCCATAATAGTACTTACTTCATAGGGTTGCTAGGTAAGATTCGATGAGCAAACAATACATAGCAGCCTATACTTCAAGAGCCTTCACCATACTCCAGATTCTGCTCTTAGCACTTTGAATATAGCCACCCATTTAACCCTCACAACAATCCTGTGACGTAGTTGTACTATTATCATCTGCATCAATTTCCTAGGGCTATCAACAACAAACTACCACAAACTTGGTGACTTAAAGCAATAGAAACTTATTCTCTCACAATTCTGGAAGGCAGAAGTCCAGAATCAAGGTGTCAACAGGGCCAAAGGCTCTGGAGGAGATTTCTTTCTTGCGTCTTCCAGTTTCTGGTGGCTCCTGGTATTCTTTGGCTTGTGGCTACATCTCTCCAATCACTGCCTGCACATGGCCTTTTTCCCTGTGTCTGTGTGTGCTACATTTCCCTCTCTTTTCTCTTATAGGACACCAGTGATTGGATTTAGGGCCCACCCTAAATCCAGAATGAACTCATCTCAAGATCCTTAATTACATTAGCAAAGACCCTTTTTCTAAATAAGCTCACAATTTACAGGTAGGTACTATTATCATCATTACTGTCACTCTACAGATGAGGAAAGTGAGTCACAGAGAAGCTAAGTAAGTTGCCCAAAGTTACACCGATGAAAATGTTGGGACCAGGAAGTAAGCACAGGTATTCTGGACCCAGAGGCCAGGCTTTTAACCACTGCCCTACCCTGCAGCACATGACTGAGGCTTAGTACAGTGCTTGGCACATAGTACTGGTGCTGTATGTGGGAGCCAGTCCCATCATCCAGAAGTGAAAAGTGACTGACTTTGAGGATTTGGCTATAAGAGTGGTCTGGACTGTTGTCACAGGTGACAACAGACAATGTTTTACCTTTAAAATAGAGTCTTCGGTCCCTAGGAGTCAGAAGCTTGGAGCTAAGTAGCAGAGGCTGAGATTGTAATTCCCCAAGAAGTTAAGGGACTTGGTCAAAGTCATACATTTTGTTTGTTGGTTTGTTGGTTTGTTGTGGGGGCGGGGAGGGGCAGAGAGAGAGAGAGAGAGGAACCTGAAGCAGGCTCCAGGATCTGAGCTGTGAGCACAGAGCCTGACATGGGGCTCTAACCCACAAACCATGAGATCATGACCTAAGCCAAAGTCAGACGCTTAGCTGACTGAGCCACCCTGGTGCCCCTCAAAGTCATACATACAGACGTGTGGCAAATGGCAGAGAGGGTTTCGATCCAAGTCTCTCATGTCCACTCCACTGCCTCAGCCATTGCTCTGCATTAGGGACATGTAGAAATAAATTACTCAGCTTCGTTCCTTGACTCAATGCAAAAGAACACACCCCAAGTTCTGTTCAAATGGAAAGATCATATTTCATCTCACACCCCCCCATATTTTCCCAATTAATAAATCCGGAGTCAAATTTGAGGACAAAGCTGTTTAATTTGGTGGGGTTTTTTCCTGTGTTTTTAAGTCAAGGAAGTCAGTACAATGTCAACAAATACACAAATGCTAAAAATAAACTGAAAGGCCTCAATGATGACTAGTTAGTTAAAGGGCAAAAGGCAAAGGAGAGGGAGGGAAAACACGATTGACCCAGGCTTGGGAGACATGGGCAAGAAGACAGATCCAGAGAATTAGAGGGGAAGGGAGAGGTGGAGGATGGGAATGGAAAGAGAGGGAGGGATGATTAATTGAGTAAATTACCCATGCCCTGTCCTACTGATCCCTTGAACCACAGACTTCAGAGGAAGCTATTTGCTTCTATTTATGATCATTTATTCCTAATCTTTGAAATGTTAATTAGCTGGTTAATTTCAGCCCACAACTCTTTAGAAAAGGAGCACATTTATCTTAACAAAGTGGCTTGGCTGGTCCTGAGTGAGCCCCATCTGAGGCTCAGCTTTGGGCAAGAGGAGCCCAGCTAGGGACACTCAGGCAGTGGAAATGCGAGTAGGGGTGCTGAGCTCTTCCTGCAAATTGGATTCTGCCACCCCCATGTTCCCCTCTCCAAGGCTCTTGTTGTGAGCTGTGCTCTTTTCAGATTAGCAGCAAGTAACTGACTTTGCATTTGGTGTGCCTGACTGGAAAAATTGTTAATGACTGCAAAAATCAAATGCCAATAGGGGCTCTATGTATGAGAAATAAGGAAGCAAAGGAGTCTCCTTCCTCGCTCTTCTCCTTACTTCCTCCCACCATACCATCTACCACCTCACCCACACCCCTTCTGGCCTCTCCTGAATTATTTTGCCCATAGACTGCATGGAGCACAATAAGTCTTTGTGGTCATCATGGAATCCCGTATTCAAGTATAGGGCTGGCAAGGAAGAGGGTTGTTTCCAGCAAAGTGACATCACTGAGACTGCAGACAGGAATTCCCTGTGTCCCAGCCAACAAGTGTAACAATCTCATGTATTGATGGTCTTTGCACTAAGCACATTGCTTTCACTAAATGAATCCTCTTCCACAACTGAATTGAAGAAATGCACCCTGGGGACTCTGCCCTTTCTCAGAGCAGCTGCATTTGTCAATAAGCTATGGTTAGTTTCAGCCAGTGACAAAGACTATGAAAATCTGTACTGGCCATATATCACCAGAGTAGGGGGTCAGAGGCAAGGTGGAGTAAACTGACTCACTCAGGTTACCTAGACTTACAGTCCCCTGTGTTCTATACCTTACATTCATAAATTCTCTCATTTCTATCTCCACATCTTTGCACCCATGAGATATAAAAGTCAGAAGCAACATAAAAATATTTCTGCAGCAAAATATGCCATAAACAAGGTAAAAAGTTACAAAGTACGAAAAATGTTTGTAACAGCTATGAACCAGTTAGTTTCCTTAATATATAGAGTCATTAAAAATCATTAAGAATATGATCAACCTATCTAATAGAAAAATAAGCAAAAACCATGAATAGGCACTTCAAAGAAATATATTCTTAATATATTAAATGTATTTTCAGTGTCCTTAAAGAAATGCAAATGAAAAAATGGGATAACTTTTATCACTTATCAGAATAGAAAAGTTTTTTTTTATTTGATAACATTACTAAATAGAATGCCCCCCCCCCAAAATACTGACAATGCCAAATGTTGGCAAGGATGTGGAGCAACTAGAACTCTCATGTTGCTACCGGGGATGCAAAATGGCACAGCCACTTTGGAAAGAGTTTGGCAGTCCTTTATGAAGTTAAACATATAATTGCCATATGACTAAGCAACCCCACTCTTAAGTATTTATCCAAGGAGAGTTAATACATAAGCCTACACAAAAACCTGTACCTAAGTATTTGTAACATCACCCCAAACTCAAAATAACCCAAATGCCCATCAACTAGTGAATGTACCCAAATTATGACACAATCATACAGTGTAATTCTACTCAGCAACAAAAAAGGAATAAACTACTGATAAATGCAACAACATGAATGAATCTCAAAAGCATTATGCTAGGTGAAAGAAGCCAGACTCAAAAAGGCTATATACTGTAGGATTTCATTTATACAGCATTCTGGAAAAGGCAAAACTAAGGACAGAAATCAGATCAATGGGTAGAGGTTCAGGAACAGAGGACTGACTACAAAATGCAAAAGGTCATGAGGGAACTTTCTGAGATCATGGAAATACTCCGTATCTTGATTGTGGGGGTAGTTAGATGACTATATACATTTGTTTAAAATTCATAGAACTGTATACCTAACAAGGGTGAGTTTTCAGTAAGGAAATTCAATAGAGAAAGTCTATTTATCAACAAGGAAATAACAAGGAAGTGGGGAAACAGGCATTTCTTACATGTTGGTGAGAGTAAAAATTCATACAACTTTGGTGGGTGGCAATTTTGTAATATGTATGAAAGAGTGAAGTGTACATATCCTGTAACCTAAGAATTCTACTTCTAAAAATTTAACCTGCTAATGATACTTATGAATATATGAAAAGATGAATGTATAAGGATGTTTGGTGCAGCATGATTTGTAATAGCAAGACTAAAAATGACAAAGGTCCATTAATTGGGGTCTGGATATTAAAATTCTAAAACACAGCAGATAATATTATTCAGGCATGAAAAAAAAGATTTTGATCTACGAATGTTGATACAAACTGTCTTCAAAATATTTTATATATGCAAAGCAAAATGTGGAGCAATATGTACAGTATGTTCCCATTGGCATATAAAGGCATAGACATCTCTGGAAGAATATGGATTCGCTAGGACTCAGGACTCAGCATATAGTCATACTCACGGCTTAAGATTTATTACAGTGAAAGGATATGAAGCATCAGCAAAGACAAAAAAAAAAAAAAACAAGCATGGGACTACGTCTAGGGAAAACAGGTACAAGCTTTCAAGAGTCTTCTCCCAGTGGAGGCCACCGGACATACTTAATTCCCCCAGCAATGAGTTAGAACAACATATGTGAAATATTGCCTACCAGGGAGGCTCACCAGAGACCCAGTGCCCAGGGCTATCACTGGGAGCTGATACATAGGCACCTTCCATTCAGCATACACCAATATTCCAGACAGAATTCCTTTCCCAGAAGGAAAGCAGGGGCTCAGCACAAACCACGCTACCTGCACAGTACAAGCACAGCAAGCCATCCCCACCAATCCTCAGAATGGTGACAACTCTTCTGAAACCCAAGCCCCCAGACACGATCAAAGGGATTCAACCCAGCAAGCAGGTCCTCTCAAGGACAGCAGTCCCAGGTCTGCATGTTGATTTCCTTCTGCACCAAGCAATTCTTAAAATATTTTACCACATGACCTTCCTTACTCCTTCCCTCTCTCCTTTTCCTCCCTCCTTCTTCTCCTTCCTCTTCCCCTTCCCTCCTCGTTTCCCTGAGTAATTTAAAATTCTTAATAGAAATTCCTGAAAACCCAGAGGCTTTGAGTTGAAGAAGAAATATTTACAGAGGGTTTCCAGTTTAGAGTAAAGTGGCAAAGATGCTAGGAGCCCAGAAGTTAGGGAATGAGTAAATGGGAAGTTTTGCATTGGTGGTTTGATGCTGACTTTACGGATTCTCTGCTCACTGCCACCCTGCTACCCACTGACCAACCTTGATGAGGCCAAGTAGCCACCTCTGGATCCCCACTCATTCATTCTTCTCAGGTCATTTAATCTCTTTTGTATTCTTTGAGGCAGAGCTTTGGGTGGATTCAGAGCTTTATTTTGAGGGAAATTTGGCATCTCCTCTTAGGTACCTCTGCTGTTATGTAAATACAAGAGGGAACACCTCTCTGGATAAGATATAGTCAAGTTTCTAAATTCTCTGGTAACCATCACAGATCATCAGTATTAAGCAGCTGGCTCTCTCTTTAACCAGCAACACAGAATATCTGCACTTTAGATACTTATGTGAGAACTCAATCTTAAGTTGAATAAGTATCTAGTTCCTGTCAAGGGTGTAACAGATACAACTGATATTTGGGAAGGATAACCTAAGAGTCCCCCAGATTTTTTTAGTTTATTTTCTGTATTCACTTAGGGAGGCGGAAGGCAGGAGGGGTTACAGAAAGGTCCCTGGATCTTGGAGAAAGGGGTGTCCTTCTAGGGTAAAACTAGTAAGAACAACACATAACCAGATGAGAGCAGGTCCTACCAAAATTGCCCACACTTTTTTTTATCTTAAGTGTATGTTCAGTCCTGTGACTTAAGTATTTCCTCAAATCCAGAATACAACTAAGAAAGTGGTGTCCTACTCAATTTTGTACCCTGAATGAAGAATTTGTAAATATGGTGAGGTGGGGTCATCTGTGAGGAGTGAAATGGCAACTAAAAGAATCAGACAGCATGGTGTGTCTCCAGCATGGTCTGGGGGAAAGCTGCCTTCGCCATGGAATCAAGTATGCCACTTCCCTGAAAGTTCTTTCTCCATAGTGATGAAGGATGACCCCTCTAAGATAATGAGACTAACCTCCCTGACTATGATTTCATGTCCACCAAGCTGTCTTGCCACAACTAACAGGGTAAAAAATGAGCTGATCATTGTTAAACAATAAGTGGGTATTATGCCTTATACACTCATCATTTGCATGTTGAGTTTCATGGGATTGTCATTCTTTTTATTCCGTAAAGCGAAATAGATTGTCTTTCCCTTTAAGATACAGGCTGTCTGTAGAATATGGATGCAACGCAGAGACCACCAAAGGCATGTGTACAGCACATTCTATTGACTTCTTGCTCACACCCATACAGTCTGCTATCTTACTTGCTCAGACTTACAGAGGTAGGAGGAGTGCAGCCAGACAAGGAAACAGACTTGGGGGGCCAAAGCAGACAAGAGTGATTCCATATGCTTTCTCTTCTTTGGAGTTACAATATTGTTCTGAATGGAAGGGAAAGTGTCTCTACCTCAGCATACCACAAAAAAGGAAGCGTACATTATAGTCCTTGGAAATGATGGCTAAAATAGTTCAAACTCTTTAAAGAAATTCCTGAAAACCCAAGTACTCTGGGGAACACTTGAGTTGAAGAGGAAAATTTTACTCCACCTTTTGGGAAAGTCTTTGTTGCCTAGAACTGACCTCTGGGAATGACACATTGGTAGACCCATCTTTAGGGATGGGATAGTTAAGTTAGATAACGAAGAAACTATTGGGCCCACCCTCTACCTATTCTCTCAGGACTGGGTGGGGAAAGGCCACTTCCTCTCTTCTTAGATTTTTATATGGTTACTGGTATGTTCATTCCACTTCTCTTGCGTCCAGCTCTTTCCCTCCAGCATCTCCAGTGACCTGACCCGTCATGCCCCAGCAGTTCTTAAGATGTGACTTCCTCTAACTTGTTTTTTTTTTTTTCTCCGTATACTCTGGGCATTCCTAAATTCCACCTCCTCACAACCTACTCCCTCCTTGATCCACCACACCTGGCTTCTGTCCCACCATCGCACTAAAGCCACTCATAGAAACAGTCAATGGATGCTTTTCAGTATTTACATTTCCTATAGACTTTGACACTGTTAATTTCTTACTACATAAAGTCTCTCCTTTCTTGGCTTCCATGACACCAGGCTCTCTTGTAATAGTCCTCCCATTTCTCTGACCCCTGGTTTACTGGCTCTTCTTTCTCACCATACCCTTTGAATAGGGATGTTCCATAGTGTTCTGAGAACCTTGGCTCATTTCATTTTATATACATACACTCAACTCAAGGGTGATGACTCCCTAATCTGTATGGAGATGACTCTCTCATCTATTATCTCCAGTCCAGAACTTGCTCTTAAGCTCCAAATCTGTAATTCTAGCCACCTACTGGACATATTTGCTTTAATGTTCTACAGCCAAAATCACCACGTTGAAAACTTAACTGTCTTCCCCACACTAATTTTTCTCTATAATCTGCTCAGTGAAGGTCACCACCATACCACCAGTGTCCCTAAACTCCTTCTCCCTCTGATCAAGCTCCAAGTTTTATTGATTCTACCCACTAAATATGTCTCAAATCCTTTCATTTATCTCTTCTTGCCTGGACTTCTACAACAGCTTCTATAGAGGCCCTCTCATATCCAGGCTCTTCCCCTTCCAGTCCATTTTCTACTTTAGAGCCAGCACGAACATCCTAAAAATGCAAACCTGATTCTACAATCCCACCAGTGTGAACTTCTGATTCTCTGAGCAATATCTCAAAATAAAAGCAAAACTCTTTAACAACAGTTTGGAGGCCATGTCCCCAGGTATACTTCAAGGTGTTAGTTTCTACACTGGCCCTTTTTCATATCCTTATGCCTTACACAATGTTTCTGCTTCTTTCTTCTGTCTAAAACACTATTCTTTCCTCTCACTTCTTTATCTAACTATCTTCTGGGGAAATGGAGGCTGAGAGAGAATAAGCAGTTTATGTGTCACTGCTTCCAGAAAGTCTTCCTGAAAGCCTCTGGCCCTTCCTCTGCATCTGTCTCATGGCACCCGTGCACAGTGCTACAATGGCCTTTAACTTGTGTCAGTTTCCTCCACGAGAATAAGTGCCCTGAGAACACAGAGTATCTTTTAGATCTTTAGAAACCAGCAAAGGGTCTGGCCTATGTCAATACTCCATATATCAGTTCAGTTGAATAAATGAATGGATAAGATTGATTTGAATTTTTAGTATACAACATTTTCCATCAAGAAAAAGGGTGGGGGGCTCGAATATTTCAAATGTTTTACTTCTCAACTCCATGGTTCTGACTATTTTTAGTGAGCTGCCAGGAAACCTCAACTTCAGTCTGCATGTACTGTAGGAAGCAAGAGGACAAACGTTTGGGTAGTAAATCCCAAATCTGCATCCCAGTGCTTAGTCATAAACTCCATGGAATATTTTCTCACTAAATTACAAAGAATAATAGCCCTAAATGATAGGTTTATAATAGAAGGAACTCCACATTTGGCTGGTTCTTTCTAAGCAAGTACGGTTAACTCTACATTGTCTCTGGCAATGAGTCATTCTGATTAAAGAGAGTATGATTAAGTAGTAATGCATCTCCTTTTTTATGACTATGTAATAATCTCATAGGATAAACTCTCAACTCTGCATCTTACTAGTTGTGTGACTTGGGCTTTCTAAACTTTCTAACTTTCTAAATCTTCATTTTCTAGACTAAAATTTTTAAAACATCCATCACTTACTTTGGGAAGTTGATGTGAAGATGTAGTGAGCTCTGTATGAAAAGAGTGATTAGAGTGATCCCAACGGACCCCATGGCCTCAGTTACTACTGTCAATGTGTGGGAAATAGTTTAACTTATGTTTAGTCCAGACATATGTATTCTTGACTTTTTGGCTCCCTCTTTGCCCTTTCAGCTTGGATGACTCACAGACACCTCAAACCCATTCTACTCAAACAGAATGCATGTTTCTCCCCTCCCCCCAAACCTGTTCTTCCTCCGACTTCCCATAGTTCAACATTTATAGTTCAGTGAACATCTCTACTGAGATCTCACCCAGTTGTGATACCAAGAACAGCATCATCCTCCATTTCTTCTTCACCCTCACCCTTCACACCCAAACAACCCATTTATTCAGGAAATTTTTCTGAGACTTTGTGTCTAGTCCTGGGTCCTGCCTCCCAAAGATTCTGATGCCTCCCCATCCCCCTCCATCACACTGCCACCTCCTTAGTCCAACCACCACCACCTCCCACAGCAGGCTCCTAACTCATCTCCCTGCATCCCACTCTTGCCTCTCGACAATTTACTTTCTATACTGAAGCCAGAGTGATCTTTTCAAGGTGCCTATATGATCACATCACCCACTAGTTACTTAAAACACTTCAGAGCTTCCCATTACTTTAGAATAAAAACCAGAAACCTTCATGCAAGCCATAGGTTCTGCGTGCTCTACCCTTTCTGGGTTTCTAGACTCTCTTATCACCACTCTTCCCCTCACTCTGCCTCCCCTCAGCCTCACTTCACCACTCTCCCCCTGCTACAAGGTCCTGGCACAATTTTTTTACTCTGCCTGGAACATTCTCCTCCCACTTCCTTTGTTTAGCTATTTTCTACTCAGCCTTCAGATCCCAACTGAAAGTGACTCCCTCAAGGACGCCTCAGGGAACCCTTTTGTGAACTCACTCTAGCAGGCACTCTGCATGACACTCGAAACTTTTCTATCACTTAAAGCTATCGTAATTAATTATCTACATACGTAAGTATTCCACCACACCAGCCTCAATGCTGGCTGCATATTAAATTCACTGGAGAAAATACCAACTCCTGCGTTCCACCCCAGACAAATTAAATCAGGATTACTGCAGGTGGGGCCTACACATTGCAATCTTTTAATGGCTCCCTGGTACATCTAATGTGTAGCCAAGGTTGGGAACCACTGGTTCAGAGGGCAAGGACCATGTCTGCTTGTCCACAACTTCATCCCTAGTGCCAAGCACACAGCAGTGTGTGCACACAGTATAGGCACTCAATAAATGGCAATTGTAGTTATGATTGTTATTGTTGTGGCTGATATGGTTATGATTAAGATCGTAACTTTTTCACATTTTTGGTATCTGTGATTCTTTACCACGTAACTCCAAGAAAATAAACCTGTAGCAGCTAAATTATCTTTTAGCTGATATTATTAAATCAGCTGAATTATTAAAATTCAGCATGTTTCTTCCATTTTCCTGTCGACATAGACCTTCAATTGAGGACTGACCAGAACCTACTATATAATGTTCTCACAATAAATCACATCTCCAAGGTGAAACAAAATACAGCATATTTAAAAATCCAATTCATATCATACAATTCCTTTTTATGTAGGTATGTATTCATAATTATAGTCATTTGAATAATGACTTTCGAATTTTGTAATGACATGAATTAATTGGATTGTCCACTGCTTTATCACTCTGATTCTATTTGATTTTACTCTTCCCTATTTGTAGTTTTTCTCTCCTGTCACATGACCTATTTTACTAAGCAAAATACTAACCCCACCCCCACCCTGGCTCGGTGGTTAGAACTGAAGTTCCTTTGGCTTGCAGTTTGCCTACGTCAAAGGGCAGGCTCTGGGCAAGTCCTTTAGAGAACATTCTAAACACACAGTTTCTGTAATCCAGTTCTCAACCATAAACCCACTCAAAATCACCTACGTGTGTTGTTAAAACAAAACTGCTGGACCCTATGCTCAGAGTTACTGATTTACTATGTCTTGGGTGAAGCCAGAGAATTTGCATTTCTAATAAGTTGCCAGGTAACACTGCTGTGGCTACTCCAGGAATCATACTTTGAAAACTACTGCTTTAATTCATAATGCACTCTAACTACACCCTAGTCAATGGTGGATATTTAAAAAAATAGTTGCAGAGCACTTGTGAGGCGTACTAGGGGTACAGTCAGTGAAGACCATCCAATTTATTCTTTATATTTAAAGCACAACTCTGGGCATTTCTCCTATGATTTCAGAGGGATTTCCTCTGTGCTATTTTTGTAAATGACTCAACATCTCCCACCCATATTTCTCTTTTGATGAGAAAGAGATCGTGAAAGCAGCATGCCTGAAGCCTGTTCTTAATAGGGAATCCCTCAGCTACCTCTAGCCTACTTTTTATTTAAAAAAATTTTTTTTAATGTTTATTTTTGAGACAGAGAGAGACAGAGCATGAATGGGGGAGGGTCAGAGAGAGGAAGACACAGAATCTGAAACAGCCTCCAGGCTCTGAGCCATCAGCCCAGAGCCCAACACGGGGCTCAAACTCACGGACCGCGAGATCATGACCTGAGCCGAAGTCGGCTGCTTAACCGACTGATCCACCCAGGCACCCCTCTAGCCTACTTTTTTTTTTAATTTTTTTTTTTAACGTTTATTTATTTTTGAGACAGAGAGAGACAGAGCATGAACGGGGGAGGGGCAGAGAGAGAGGGAGACACAGAATCGGAAGCAGGCTCCAGGCTCTGAGCCATCAGCCCAGAGCCCGACGCGGTGCTCGAACTCATGGACCGTGAGATCGTGACCTGAGCTGAAGTCGGACGCTTAACCGACTGAGCCACCCAGGCGCCCCATCTAGCCTACTTTTTAAAGGCAGCCCTTGTTCACTATCCCTGAAGCCAGCCAGATTTGGGAAGTCACCTTCGAGATTGTTTAACATCATGGTGAGAGGGGGACTGAAATAACAGTGAGGGAACTTCTAGGAAGCTCTTCAGAGAAACAAGGTTCAAAATCACTCTAAGAGGTTTCAGCAGGGATTTGGGAGAGAGGTAGGGTAAGGGATTCGCAGGCAGCCCAAAGGAAGTGAGCCCAACACTAGCACCCCAGCAAGATGCCCGGCAAGCAAGACCCCGTGACGGGAACCAACAGCTAGAGGGAGCATGAATTGTAACCTCTGCTGATGCTCACTATGCCAGTATGACCCACTCAGATGTATACACAACACAGCTTCACTCTGCGAGGGGGAGGGACTAAGATAAGAAAAGGTCTCTTGTGCTGTCCTCATTTAGGGGCCAGGGGGCAATTTTAGGATGATCAACCATCCCAGTTTTCCTGGGACCATCCTGAATTTAGCTTCTTCTTCAGACCCCCATGTTCTTTAGTCATGCTCTCATCCCCTCTACCATTCTCACTCAGCCTCATTCTTACCTTCTTACCAAAGACAGGGGCACCCCCTCTTCTAAGATGCACTCTCTCCTCATAGCCTCTGGCACTTTCAGTCTCGCTTAATCAATTCTCTTTTCTTCCCTGAGCTCAGTTTTGTGTCTGACTTCACTGTCATCTTTAGGCTTTCCACCATTTTGACTTTTTAATACTCCATGAATGTGGTACATGTTTTTCAGATCAAAAAAAATCTCAAAGTGGAAAGAAGCTTAGAGTTCATGCACTCCAAGGTTCCCAGCCCCAAATGCACAGGAGAATCTCCTAGAACTTTTTCCAGTCCCATCCAGAGAAACTGCATCAGAGTCTCTGGGCTTAGGGCTCAGGCACTAGTCATTTTTAAAACCCCTCAGGTAATTCTAATGTGCAGCCAAGGTTTCAAATTGCTTCTAAGCAGAAAATCTACTTCTACGGAATTCTTGAAAGCTGGGTATTTAGCCTCTGCAGTATCCTTCTCCACTGACAGAAATACATGTTCATGTAGTGCATGCTTTTGGCAGACATGGCTAATCTCTAGGAAGCTCTTTATCACGATGCAAGTTTTGTTTCATTCTAACTCCCACCCACTGATTTCAGCTTTAAGCTATGATGCAATGCAGTATGTTTACTTCTCTTCATTAACAATTTTAATCCACAAAGATACCCAGTTTCCCATTCTTGAGGACAAATAACCCCAGTTCCATTAACCACATTTACAGATCTCATGTCTCACCTTGCCAGATCTCATGTCACCCTAATTACCCACTACTAGATGCCCTCTGGTTTGTTAATGTCTCTCTCAAAACACACTGCTCTGGGGGCACCTGGGTGGCTCAGTCGGTTCAACTTTGGCCCAGGTCATGATCTCATGGTTCATGGGTTCGAGCCCCGTGTTGGGCTCTGTGCTGACAGCTCAGAGCCTGGAGCTTGCTTTGGACTCTGTCTCTCCCTTTCTCTCTGCCCCTCCCCTGCTTGTGCTGTCTTTCTCTCTCTCAAAAATAAATAAACATTAAAAATAATTAAGACAAAACACTGCTTTGAACTGAGGATAGTACTACAGAGAGAGTGAAGTTATTATATCCTTGATTTGGAAACTTAACTTTAATTGCTGCCACCTAGTATGACTAGTTGCTTTAGATACTCATATTGAAAACTGCGGTCCAGTAAAACCTACAGATCTTTTTCACACAAACTATCTCCAAGTCAGGATTCTCTCTTGGAGTGTGTATATCATTTAAATGTCAGCCTTATGGCTCCAGCCCATCTTTCTGGTTTGATGACACTTGATTCTTTTATGTAATATATTGCACTCTCACTAAAAGCTGTGTATTACTGGCAAATTTGCTAAATGTGCTTCCTATGGTTTCATCCAAATCATTGATAAAATGTGCCAAATAATACTGGGACAAGTGCAGAACCTTGTGGTATGGTCCCCTATAACCTTTCCTCAAGGTGGATTTCAAACCGTTTGTCAACATGATTTAGCCATGATTCACACTAATACCAATCCTCTGAGTTCATTCTTATCCAATCCATGTTTCTCCAACTCATCTTTAAGCATATCATGAAAGACTTTGTCATACGTCTTTCTCATACTGTTGTATATGATACGTTTTTCTCATACTGAAGTACTTACAAGTAAAACGATATTATATCTGGGATTTGCTTTAAAGTATTCCAATACCAACAATAAAAAGACCTGGTGGAGGGGAGAGCAACAGGGAAAACAAAAATCTCAGAATATTGATAGCTGTTGAAGATGGGTAATGGGTATATAGAGGTATATTATTCTTTTTGGTTTTGTTTTAAATGTTCTATAAAAAATTTTATGAACCTCTTGCTGAAATAAAATACACTATTTCTATGAATTTGAGAGACTTCCAAATTCATTAACTCTAACATCCTCCTACGCATCTTCCTAATTGGGGCAATTTGATATAACTTGATTTAATAAATCCATGCCAGTTTCAAGTGATTGGGGCTTTCTTTTTTAGTTGCTAACAAATCTTCCGTATTTATTTTAAGACTTTGCCAAGAATCAACCTCATGTGGAGTTTCCTGAACCTATCCTCCCCATATTTTATGATTTAGGTTACTAACTGAGAACTTAAAGACCATCATGTCTATAAAGTTCTTTAAATTCATTTAGAAAAATCATGGACTCTCTTAATAACTTCTCATCTGTTTCAATGACTTCTTAATGAGGTATGTTTCATTTTGAATTGATTGAACTGCATCTTTCTAGACTCAAGCAAAATAGAAGTTCAGAGGTTCCAATTCTTTCGCATAATCCATTACCATTGTGAATCCCTCTTCCTGTTCATGTCTTGCACTGAACCGTAATCAAAATAACTTTTTTTGTTATCTTTAGCATTTTTTCCTGCACGCCTCATCTCCAAGTGATACTTAGCCCAAGGGATGCTACTTTTAAAAGAATTCTCCTAGCTTCTAAACGTTCTTCTCGACTACTTGCCATCTTTTTTCTCTATTGTACAAATCCTTGGGTGGGGGGGAGGACTTTATTTTATAAAAGCCATGGTGATCATAGAAATTTTGAGAAAATGGAGAAATATATAAAATAAAATTAAACTCACCCGTAATTTCTAAACTCCTTATCAAGGTCCCTCTGGTCAAATGAGTATTTTAAATGCCTTCCACTTCCCTTACCCATTAAGATTACTTCTGATCACATAATCTGATTGCTCATTTAGTTGGTTATATCACTTTTAGACTCCTATCCTTTTGAGCCATATTCTTTAGCAAATCTGACCATGAGATCTCACCTATCATTTTTCTGATTTTTTTTTTAATCCTTCTTCCTAAAAATTGAGGCCAAGTGCTGGTTGCCTTGTTTTCCTCCTTCAAGATTATTAATGCCTAAATCAACTATTCATTTCTCCTACTTCTTAGCCATATCTTTCTTTTGAATCAGAATTAAATCAAAGAAGATGGAAGAAGGGCACTAAAATCCTCCTCTAACTTGCAAAAAGTATCTATGAGGAATATTAAGAATTTTTCATATATTTTTGGAAAATTAGATTTCCAATCAATATCTAGGTAAAGTTACAGTGTTTCAAACTTTCATAATTGAAAGGGGTTGGGTGGGGGGTAATGAAGGAAAGTGTTGCCAACATCTACTGTGATCTTCATGCCAAGCACTGTACTAGGCACACCACATAAAAATTTTTTTTCTCATTTAATACTCTTAAAGGAACTATAAGTTAACTACTGTTTTAGTTCCTGTTTTATAGATAAGGAAAACGCAAATGAGACAGATTAAGCAACTTCCCCAAGACCAAGCTGGCATAGTATCTTTGAAATACTAATTATTAGAATATCTGGTTTGCAAAGACCTCCTTTAGTTGGAAAACTCCATTCACAGTTTATTTTGCTTCTGTCTTTGCTTTTTAATAGAAATACTTCATCCAAAGCTTCCACCTGACTAGGGTGTTTTTATCTTATACTCATACAACAATGTCGGTTTTCACTCTCCCTCCTTTGTTCTCATCCAAAGCCCTGCAACAAGCTTCCAATCTCATGCTTTTGTATTTTCATACAAACAATATCTTAACATTCCCTCCCTATTCTAAAACATTTATGACTTTAAATAAGAAATAGAACTCACTGCGTCCAATCAGTTAGGAGACCCACCCTTCTAAGCCCTGTGACATGTGGAGCTTCATGTTTAGGTAGAGTAAAAGTATATTTATTTCAATAGGTTAAACTTTGATTCGAAAAAAAAAATGAAGATGGTCAAAAGAAAGCTTGAAATTCTAGACTTATCAAATTTCCTTAAAAGTTGTATCAATGAATCATAGATGTATTCTCCTTTTTTCTCTCTCAGCCCTTTTCCTGGAAATTAATGCAGCTTATTATGCTTCACATTGGAAGAGGCAAAGAGCCATAGCTTCACACCTTTCCATGAATTATTCTAAAGTTGGCAGCAGACTACCTAAATGAAAAAGCAACAGCAAAACAACTCCCAGAGGTTACAGGAGCTGGGATCTTGAGTAAGTCACATTCTCAGTCTTTGTTTCTTCAACTGTAAAAGGAGGATTAACAGTACTACCTATTTGATGGAGTTGCTAAAAGAATTAAACTGAATAATCTTTAAGAAACTCCCATATGAACTGTAAATTCAATGATTATGATTATTATGATAATGATGATTATAGCTTGCAAGGCCATAACTTCATTTTGAATCAATGTATAAAATCAAATATGCAAATGCGCAATACCCAAGTAACGAGAGGCTTTTTACATCTGTAAATGGTGTTGAAAAGTGTTTTAATTTCCCAAATTTCCAGGATTCTTCTTTTTCTCATGATAGAAAAGTCTAGGGTGGGTGCAAAGATTCCTGTCACTTCACCATTTGCTGATACTTTTTCTCACTAGACTTGGTGGTTTGGGAACCAGGTTTTGCTGCTGACAGTACACTGGAAGCCAGAATCTAGGACTGAGCCTGGCTTGGTGAGTATCAGTCCTGGGTCACCCTATTCTTCGGAAAGCAACATCAGCTTCAAGTTCTAGAATTAGGGTTCGCCTTCTCTGGCAAAGAAAGGGGATGCTGTAGGGAGGTTAGGGAAACCCACACCTTCTCCCTCCCCTGCTGATTCTGCCCTTCCTCCAGGCTTGTCTTGCAGGCTCCTTTCAGGGCAATATGGAAGTCCTTGGGCTCAAAGTACACTCTCTACTCCACTGCTTCTCATTCTCATTTCCAATTCAGGGGAGTAAAGAAATACTCTGGGGCCTTAAAGTGGAAGGGAGTTGTGTGGTTCTTCACACCTTAACGTGAAATGTTGAGATGGACTGTGTTCCCCAAACCTGGCTGTGGAAAAGCTGAATAGAAAGAACATGGGTTTGGAGGCAGTATAGGAGGAGGGCAAGGGACAAACTATCCCTTGGGATGGGTTGGAGGAAAGGGACTTTGGCAGCACCCAGGCACTGGGCAGCAGGGTGGGAGGACATAAGGCTCAGGATATAGAAGAGAGGTCCAGAAATGAAGCTCTCAGATACCACATCCACTTCACCAGCACCCAGTTTTACCAAGTACCCACCCTGTCTCCTTCCTGCCTCCTTGGATGGAAAGAGCAGCACTGGAAAACTCTCAGTTTCATCCTCACAGTTACCATTTGTTATGTGCTTGCTGGGTACCAGGCACTATGCTAAACACTACGTGCACCATCCATGAAATCTTCACAACACTATAGATATCATTAGGCCAATTTGCACTTGAGGAAACTGGGGGTCAGATGTTTAGTAATGTGCTCATTGTCACACAGTAAGTGCAGAGCTGGAATGTAAGCACAAGCCTGTGTGATGGTGGGAACACTATGCTCTTCGTTATTAGGAGGAACTGACACTCATTTAACTCTTCCCTTTTCTATCTCCTCCTACCCCTCCCCCCACCTACCACCTACCCACTTCCTTCAGTCAAGTATGGCCAGTTAACATAGCCATCTTCTAAGAAGGTCACCACAGGTGGTTTCTGCCTCATAAATGTCTAGGTTGGGTTTTGTGGCTGCTTTTCATGTCCTGTGACCTTATGATCTTGGCCACAATAGACTACGCCAACAACCACTGCTTGAGCCACGGTTGGGCTTGCATTACCTCATTTAGCCCTCTGAACAAACCAATACAAAATTAATCATATTGTACTGGTTGAGAACACTGACTCAGAAAAGTTAAGTTACCTGCCTGCGGTGATGATATAGCTAGTAAGAGGCAGAACTAGGATTGGAGGTTTGGTTCATCCAAATGCTTGAACATTCGGCTCTACCTCTTTTTCTTAGGAGATCAATGGAGTTGGCCTGGAACAAGAAACCCTCTCGAATACAATTTGTGACAATAGAAGGGAGTTTTCCAGCCAGTGCATCCTGTGCAGCAGGAGACACAGAGACAGAATCAAAGAAGAGCTGAGTTTTGGCAATGGAAGAGAAATCAGGGAGGATGACTTCCACAGTGGCTGCCCAGTCATGCGGGCTGGCACTATGCCCTCATCAAAGCAGTTCCTGCCAGCTTATATGCAGCAATAGAGTCTGTTACCTGTGTTTTCTGACTTCTCCAAATGGGCCTGTCAGCCCCTATCACCCCAGATAACCTAACCCAGTCCTTGTCACCTATGCCTCACACATATCCCTCCCTTAGGCTTAAACTCCCAATAACACACCCCATCACTATCTTGTCCTGTGGGAATGGAGTGGCGAGAGTCTTGGAGCCCTGTAGACCCTGATGCTTGAATCCTAACCCCACTCTGACATCCAGCTTTACTTCTTTCCCCAAGTAACTCTTTCCTTCCATTGTCTGCCAGCTCCAAGAGAAAGAGTATTAGGCCTAGGCCCTGAGTGTTTGGGGTGTACATCAAATGTTTTCTGGGGGAACAGCAAGTCAAATGCCGTATGCAACTCAGAAGGCCATACAAGTACAGAACCTCCATATCCTGGGTCCACCAAGGCCTTGGAGTGACTGGGGAATGAAACTAGAATCCTCTTCCAGGCCTTCAAACCCCACAGTTAGTCCCACTGTCTGCACAAGACATCAGAGCTCACAGAAGTCCCCTTGTCTCTGAGGTTGGCCAGAGGAACAAGCTGCTAGTGAGTATCAGTGCTAGAAATGCTGGCAACAAGCAGCATAGGACACTTTTTTTTTTTTGAGTTTTATTTTTTTATTTTTTTAATATGAAATTTATTATCAAATTGGTTTCCATACATCACCCAGTGCTCCTCCCAACACATAGGACACTTTTAATGCTCCTATAAAGCATGTGTATTCTGAGGAACTTACACTCCTGAGCAGCTGGGGCTACATCTGTAAATGTCACACATAATGAGCTGTTCCAAGAAAGATCCAGGAATACAAAAAGCTTGATTTCCTGGCTCCAGTGCCTCCCCTTGGAAACCTTCTCCTCTGAGGACAATTTGGCAAAAGGTCAAATTAGTAACTTGACCTTTACACACACACACACACACACACACACACACACACACACATATGCACAGAGAGAGAGAGAGAGAGAGAGAGAGAGAGAGAGAACAAGAAAATCACTTGGTTATATTAAGCATCCCATCACATTCCTCTCTCAGGAAGGCAGGATAGACAAAAAGAAAAAATAATTGACAAGGCACCTGTTTTTTTTACATAGATCTACTTCTTTCTAACTCTCTTGCAGCTTCTCTTGCTGTTCTATTACTTGGTAACCAATTGCCCCAGCTCCAAATCTGTTCCTCCTTTCCATAATCATAATATCTAGAAGTTGAGTTCCCAAGGCAACCACAAATATTTGTTATTCTTTCTGCCATGTGATTTTCCCTAAAAATAAACTCAGATATTTTTCCTACCATCAAAATGCCATGAAGAATGTTAATGGATATTGCTTTTTTATGCATACCTGTGAAATAAAGAAGGTGTAATGCTGCTTAGGCAAAATTTCCAGAAATACTGTGAAAGTCCTAAAGTGGAAGATAATATAAAAGCTGGGGTGTTAGATTGTTCTATCTTTAAAATGGAACAAGGCATGGGGGAAAGGATTAGAGCAAGCTGTTATACATATGTTCATGCACCCAAACAAGCAGAATTTTTTTCCTTTTTAGAAAGGAAATAGCTGAGTGCCTATTTGCTCTGAGGTCTCATACAGATTTCCTTCGAAATGTCCCCTTGATGTGCCAGCCAAGGACTCCCAGAGATCTCTATTTGAAGCCAACAGAACTGAAACCAATTAACAAACAAATTTGTTTTCTGTTCACATGTATCTCTGGGGTGGGTGACCTTTCAGAAATCATGGATAAAGTCTCCATTTAAGGCTCCAACACAGTAATGACCCCACTACACAAATCATTGTGGCTTAAGGGGCTTCCAAATTAAAGGAGGTCTTGCAAATGGTAATGTCACAATGGCAATAGTGATAGAAAACTTTACATTTCAATTATCTCAACAACAGTTTGCAAACGCATTTATGTTCCCTCTCTTTTTGATCCTCAGAGAAACTCCCTAGGACACACACACACACACACACATAGTTCCATTTTACAAGTATGCAAAAGCTGAGGCTGAAGAGCAAGGACACTTGCCCCACCTATATGCTACTGGGTGTACAACTCAACCAAGTCTTCTACTTCCAGTCCCATGTCTTTTTATCCTGAATATTCTTTATGCCTCCACCTCACCATACCTACTATCATCCAAGAATCCTGAAACCAGTAGAATTTGTGATACAGAGGACCAGGAGTTAAACAGGCAGACTTAAGAGTTCTTAGAGAAGCAATTCATAAATAGATAAAATAATGGAAAGACTGTGGGGGGTGGGGCGGGAAGAAAAAACAAAGCTGAGATGAATTAATGCAGGATGCAGTCACTAACACAACAGGGAAAATTCTCTCTCCCTCCTTCATATCCTCTCTGCTCATGACTGTCCTAAGACCTCGGACTTCCCCCAAATGGCCCTATAATAACCCTTTCCTCCAATATTGGAAAGTCTCTTAAAATATTTGGCTAACCTTGATTGACCAAACGCAGGTTTCCAATTTTTCTTAGAACTACCATATTAGTACCAGTCATATTCATGTCACTATTTCTTTTGACACATGTTCTTTATACAACATGGTCTCTGAATCCTTTCCCATTCTGGACATACCCACCCACCCAGTTTGTCAACATCTCACTTCCAATGTGATGCAGAAAGGGAATGTACCACCCATAGTGATTTCCAGTTCTTTACTCAATGAATCAATTAAAAGTAAACAAATTTGCACTGAATCATGAGGGAACTTTTTGAGTGGTGGAAATACTCTATATATAGCTTGATGGGTCAAAAAGTGTTGTTGTAGGGATAAATGAGATAGTGAAAGTCAAGCACTTAGCATAGGTCTTGGCACAATGTAAGTCCTTTTATGAACCACTCCCTGCAAATCAATGCCTTCATTGCACTCTCTCTGAAGTATTATCTTCAGTTCAGAGCAATGTATTTTTTTAAGTTTATTTATTTATTTTGAGAGAGACAGAAACAGCATGAGCAGGGGAAGAGCAGAGAGAGAGAGGGAGAGAGAATCCCAAGCAGGTCCACATTGTCGGTGCAGAGTCCGATGCAGAGCTCAAACTCACGAACCACGAAATGATGACCTGAGCTGAAATCAAAAGTCAGACACTTAACCAGCTGAGTCACCCAGGCACCCCCAGAGTAGTGTATTTTGAGACAGACAATAAATTGGAGGGCAGAAGTTTCAAAGGAGAGACAGAAGCTCCTACTCACAAAAGTTCCATTAGCAATTTGTTCCTCTCTGTTTGCGCCTGTCCAGCTTTGCCCTACTCTGGTGAAGACACAATAGGTTTATCTCCTGAGGATCAACTCCACCTAATTCCTACAGTATATTGGGAATTTCTTCACCATAATGGGAGAGCATCTGAAAACCCATGTTGCTTCCATGCCTTGGGTCAAGTGTCCTGCAAAGAATTTAACCACCCCTTTGGGAGAATCTGGGCAAACCTCCTTAGGTAAATTCATCATAGAGTACATTAGAGTCTGGCCACCCAGTTCCTGGTCCTTGCTTCATTTCCACCTTAGGATTAGAGTCAGACCACAGATGTTGACCAAATTGGTAGGGGAGTGACCTTGTATGCTGGTTTCAGTCCACTACTTTCATGTAGGATCTGAATTCAGTTTCCAGTGACCTCAGACAGACATTTCTGCCCAATGACTTGGCAACAGACCAAGGATGTACTTCCCAGATGCCCCTGCAGCTGGACCCCCACCTTGGATCAAAGCCCTTGAATACACCCATGGTCTGGATCAAACATGACTTTATTTGTCTCCCTTGGACACAATGACCTGAGCTACCTACAGCAACTTCCTTTTACTCTCCCCATCTACAAAGAGCTTCAGGTACATGTCATATCTATGGATGTTCCATTTAGAACACTGACAATGAGATGAAAACATTACAAAGAGCAAACATATGAGCTCATAAAGCAAAGCAACCTATTGAAGATTTATACAGGGACAAATTTATTGAAGATGTATGGGGCAAATAGGCCTCAAAACTTTAATAGACCTAAAAACTTTACTAGTCACTGATATCTTATAATTTCATTCATTCATTCATTATGTACTCATTTATATATTCACGCTTGCACTGATTTGAATAACATTTGATTGTCTGGAATGTGCTTGGTACTGGATATATAAAGTATGAATAAAACTTTATAAGATATATAAGATATACATAAGTATGTATAAGATATATATAAGTATTAATAAGATATATAAAGTATGAATAATCCCTGCTCTTAAAGAACTGTAAGAATTAATGTTCAGAATGTCAATGTCATCGCCTTGATCTGTCAAATAAACGTTTTTATCCTTGGTATGCTCTGTTAAAAGACACAGATGTAATACACCTCAGTAGGTTATATAAGATAATTCCATTCAATCATATTAGCTATAATTAGCACAAAATGTAATGTGTGAGCTTCAATTCTCTAGGTAACAGCATTATCAGCCTTGAGCGTGGCATTTCTAGGACTGTATCACACCTTTGGCCTTCCTAGCTATATGGTATTGGCCTCACTTCCTCAGTTTTAAAACAGGAATAACAGCATTTCTCATGTCATAAGATTTTTGTAAAGGTCAAATGAGGTAATGGGTTCAATGTGCTTAACATGGTACCTGGAAAACTCCTGTTTACGTTGTATCTTCCTTTTCAAATTTGCATATGATAGTTTTTATTTATGTAGTTTACATTAACAAGATCTTTCCATTTTTTAATATCACCTTAGAACCTCCATTTGGGGTTAATATCTAAGGTCAAGAGCAATTGGCCTTATAAAGGAAATCCTAAGTAGTAAAAGCAATAACCAAGAAGGACAACATACTCATAGCCCTAATCAAAAGGAAGTTAAGTAGAAGTAAGCAGCTCAGAGTCTCAGAAATTAAAATTTGTGAGACGCTTATCAAAACTATCACCTACTAGGAAAAGATGTTAGAGCATATGACACTCTGTTAAGTTAAAACTAAACCAACTGCAGGACACATGAATAAAGTGACAGGACCCCAGTCAAGGCTCAGGCTTTCAAAGCACATCTGGACTCTGTATTAAGTTTCAGACAACACACTTAAAGTGAGACCTTAACAGCCTAGAACTGATCTGAAGCTTCCCAAAAAACAAGTGTTAGCCAACTGGAACTTGACAAAACAGTGAAATACAGTAGGAAAGCTGAGGCCTCTTCAGCTGGGGAATGGCAGACACGGAGGAGTCATGACAATATCCTTTCAAATATCTGAGGGACTATCCCACGGAAAGGGATTTAGATCTGGTCCACCTCTATGGCTCAGAGGGAAGTACTAGTGCAAATGGCAGAAGGAAGATGCAGGAAAGGAGAAACATTCAGTTAAATTTTAAAAAGAACAAATCTTTGTAACAGATCTATCTCATATAGTAAGAGAACTCTATCTGGCATTTAGGAAAAGTAAAGTATAGGAGGGCAAGCAGAGACTCTAGGACTCAACAGAGAATTCAGCTTGATCAAGACGCTGGACTGTGGATTTGGCTGGTTTCTGATAACTTTTTCAGACATCCCTGGTAAGAAAAATAAAGCAGTGATATACTTTCTAAGACATATTAACCATAAAATGAGGATAATAATAACATTGACCTGACAGAATTGTGTAAAGATAATAATAATATGTGGGAAAAGGCTTCAATGGGAAAGACTAAAATGAAAACAAATAAACAAGCCCAGAGGAAACAGAGGGGAAAATTTCAATTATTATCCTCACAGAGATGAGAAAAAAATTGCATCTGTGAGACCAAAAGAGTGTACAATTTTGTTTAAATAAACAATTAGAAAATAAAAACAAGTTTTTAGAATTTTAAACTACAATAACTGAAAAATGAACTTGACAAATGTCTTTGAAATTTTAAGAATAAAGTTGAGAAAATATCCTAGAAGGTAGAGCTGACTGCCAAAGAGGATGGGGAGAAAACACAAGAAATTAAAATTATTAATACAAGAGAGACAGCACCTGACTAATACACCTTCCAGAAAGAAAGATCAGAGAAAACCACGGAAAGAAAATTATCAAAGAAACCATATGAGAAAATTTCCCAGAACTAAAGGACCTGAGTTGCCAGATGGGAGGGGCTGAATGCCCAACACAATAGATGAAAATAAACACACCCCAAAGTACATCACTATACATGTTTAGTACATAAGGGATAAAGAAAAAATCCTAAATGCTTCCTAGAAAACAGAGGGTGGGGTGGGAGGAACAAGTGGCATAAAAATAATTGGGAATAAGAATAGCATCAGACTTCAAAAATCCAAAAGACACAAAGGCCTCAACATTTTTAATCCAATGCACCTTTTCTCAGGAAGTACCAAAGGATGTGCTCCACCCAAATGAGGTAGTGAACCTAGGAAAAGGAAAAGATGTAGTACAAACGGAGAATCAAAATCAACAGTAGAAAGGTCAGGGGAAGAAGTCCAGGAAGACAACCATGCAGCAGTCTAGAAGAGCAATGAGCTTAGATGGGGATAGGACAACAGGTTCAGAGAGGAGGTTTTAAAAAAGAACAGACAAGAAAAGAAGGACAAAAAAGAAAAATTACTGACTATGTAGGAAAGTGTATCAAAGGGTTTGCAAAAAAGGATTACTAATAGAGAGACACTGAGAACTAAGCATATAAAGAAGTGAGAGGCCTTATTAATGTCAGTAAAAATAAAAAGTCCTATAGGAAAGAACATCTGAGACACAAACAATAATTAGTCATGCTAAAGGAAACATTGCATGTGGATTTAACCAAAACTTGTGACATCACGATGGTGTGGAGAAGGCAACCCTGCAGGAATGTAAGAAAGCAAACCACTCATGGGGCACCTGGGTGGCTGACTTTGGCTCAGGTCATGATCTCACAGTTTGTGGGTTCAAGCCCCACATTGGGCTCTGTGCTGACAGCTCAGAGCCTGGAGCCTGCTTCAGATTCTGTGTCTCCCTCTCTCTCTGGTCCTCCCCAACTCATACTCTGTCTCTCTGTCTCTCTCTCAAAAATAAACATTAAAAAAATTAAAAAAAAAAAAAAAAGAAAGGCACTCAGCTACCAAAATAAGCAACAGAAAGCACAAATACCAGAAGAGATTCTGAATCTCTTTTCTCAAATCCTTTCTCTTCCCATCCCTTTATTAACGTTGGTACTTATTAGGTATCATTCTTCATCCTCTTCTGTTTTCATTCTCTACCCTTTCCAAGGAGATTTATTCATGCCCATCCTTTCCAACTCCAACTCTCATTATCTCTGGATTTTGGACAGACCTCTCTAAGCTCTAGACCCAAATTTCCAGCAATCAACATAGTATCTCTGCTTGATGTCTTATAACCATCTCGTGTTCAGCATGTGCCAGGATGAACTTGTTATCTCTCTCCTCCTCTGTCAAATCTACTCTCCTTCCCCACTTCCTAGCCTTATTTTATAAGCACTTACTGACCCAATCATTCAAATCTAAACTTGAGAATAAGTCTTGACATCTCTTTCTCCTTCTCTCCCAACAAACCACTTAGCTCTCTACTTCAGACTCTATAATTCAGAAAATTGTCTAAATCCAGCCCCTCCCATTCATTCCCCTACCCCCACACCCTGCACCATCAATGCCTTAGTGCAGGTCCCCATCACTTCTCACCTACTGGGCTACTGCAGAAACCCAATACGAGTCTCCCTCCATCGCTCACCAATCTTGGTTCATTCCCTAGACTGCTGCCAGAATGATTTCACAAAGCCAAGTCTTATGACCACCAAGAATGATGGTAGCATAAGTGAAAATACTTTGCCACACTCCCACATTTTTGTGAAAATCTACAACTATGCCTTAAAAGAAATGGGATTTTTTTCCCAAATGAAAAGCCGCTGTATTCGAATTAAGACATGACACTAATGGCCAGCATCATCTCTTCTGAGACATGGCAGCATAACCAGGCACAAGTAAGTAGAGGCCTTAGTTGGCTCTCCTAAACACCCATTAACTTAGAAAGAACAAACGCACATTACGGGAGAAGAGCAGCAGAGTGTGATGGGAGAGGCAAGGTAACTCTTTGAGAAGCCCCGGGTTGGTTGTTTTGTCTCGCTTTGTTTTGTTTGTTTGAATTTGTTTTTGCCTCTGTGAATTGGCAGCCATGTGTCTACCATGAGTATAAAGAGATCTTAGAATTGATCTCCAAAAAAAAAGGCATTACTCAGGCAAGGCACTAAGCAGTGGAATAGCTGCTCACTCTTCAGTTCAACATAAATTTGCTGTCAGTAGGGAAGGGACAAGAGAAGAAAACAGGTCCTAAGAAGGGTCCTTCCTGGATGTCTTTATGCCTCTGGACAATAACATTGAGAGAATTCTGACAACTATAGACTGTCCTCTCAAACATGACTAAATAGTGACAGGACATTTGCCTTCCTTCCTGGATCTGAGTTAGCTTTTTTTGGCTAGAGGATTGAAATATCTTCCCACATGTAGAAGGGGATCTAGCACTTAGTGACTGCATTCTTCCAGGATCCAAAGGGAATTTGAGGGGGCCAAGGGGAGACTATGCATTCCAATCATCTCTAACACTGGGCTAGGATGAATCTCCCCCAACACTTCCTTCAATTCTTTTTAGAACAAGGTGAAAAATACACACATTCATTTGCACACACATACAAAAGGAATCTTTTTTTTTTTTTAAGGGTAAGGCCTTAGACTAAATAAATTTTACAGTAAAGTAGAAAGAACGATGAAGGAAAAGCTTGCCTCTAAAATAGATATGATGCAAGAACGAGAGAGAAATCTTTCCTTGTTTATTTTTTAGTTAGATACAAGAGGATGTTGCTATGAGAAGAGAACAGACTAAGATAAAAGATTTCATGGTAACCAAAAACACTGCAGCTGAATGAAAAGTTTATATTGGAGATAATTAAGGAAAATTGCATCAGTGATGTAGAGCATATTGTAGGAAAACACTCTCAGAATACAAAGAAAAACCAATGAAGGAAAGGAAAGAGAAAGAAAGAGAGAAAGGTAGATGGTGTTCAGAGATTAGAGATCCAAATAATAGGTCCTGGAGGGAAAAAATGAACAAAGCAGGAACACTGATAGGAGTTATGCCAAGAGAAATCTTTCTTGCTCCTAAAGAAGTCCTGAATTTGGCAATCAAGGGGGTTTACCATATTCTAGGCAAAATCTGTGAAAGGAAGTCTGTACTCAGTTGTCTTGCTGTAAGAAGTATAAATGTCAGGACTAGAGAACAGAAGAACGTTAGGGCTGGAAAACAGCTGTCCTCAAACTTCTCAGCACCAGACACCTCAAGACAGTAGAATATTTCCAATTACAGGAGGGGATAAGATGTCTATATTTAGACAAATTGTCACCCTCTTACCACACTGATGCCCTTTCTAAAAAATTACTTTGGTATGCTGACTAGAGCATTATGAAGAGAAACAAAATTAAGAACTCAAGGATGGGATTGAATGCATAATGAGAAAAGAACTATATTGAAACCAATTAAATCCATGGAGGGATGAGTATAATTATTAATATCCAAATAAAAAGGAAAAACCTATTAAATAAATGCCTAATATAGTTTTAGGTACTGGAATTTATAATATTATGAAATTAAATAATTAAAATAAGAAAGGAAGACCAAGGGAAGCAAAAGCTCTTAAATTCTCACCTTTCATAACACAGCCACAATTACTCTTGTTTTTACTTTGATATTAAGATAAACTTAAGCTCAGGAATGTTTTTATTTTCATTTAATATATCCACAGACAAAAATAAAAATAAGATATCTATTATCCATAGCTTTCTAGAAATATAGATAAAAATAAATAAGCAAAAGTGCAGAGTCCATATAGCAAAAAGCATAATATGAGAAAACATTCAACACCAGGGAGAATAAAACAAGAATGGTACATAAAATAAATGTGAACTAATATAAATTCCTCCATGAAAACTCCAGAGACTCAACTTGGATTTAAAAAGCCAATGGTTCATGGGGCGCCTGGGTGGCTCAGTCAGTTAAACGTCCAACTTTGGCTCAGATCATGATCTCACAGTTTGTGAGTTTGAGCCCTGCGTCAGGCTCTGTGCACAGCTTGCGGCCTGCTTTGGATCCTGTGCCTCATTCTCTCTCTGTCCCTCCCCCACTTGTGCTCTCTCTCTCTCTCTCTGCCTCTCAAAAATAAATACATGTAAAAAAGTTTTTTTTAAAAAAGCCAATGGTTCATAAAGGATACATGGAGAATAAAATGAAAATTCCAGCTGGCTTCTTTGCAGAAATTGACAAGCTGATCCTAAAATTCATATGGAAATTCAAGGGACCCCAAAGAGTAAAAACAATCTTGAAAAAAAGAACTGACTCTGATTTTTAAACTTACTACAAAGTTATAGTAATCAAGACAGGGTGGAACTGACACAGAGATAGACATACAGATCAACAGAATAGAGCTGAGAGTCCTCACATTTACAGTCAATTGCTTTTCAACAAGGCTGCCAAGAAAATTCACTGGGGAAGAGAATAATCTTTCCAATAAATAGTGCTGGGACAACTGGATATTCACATGAAGTTGGGCCTCCACCTCATACCACCTCCAAAAATTATTCAAAATGGATCAAAGACCTAAATGTGAGAGCTAAAACCAGAAAATCGTTCAAACAAAACATAAGTGCAAATGTTCATGACTATGGATTAGACAAAGGTTCCTACTCCAAAGAAGATCTACAAATACCCATTAAACACACAAACAGATGCTCAGAATCATTAGCCATCAAGGAAATGCAAATCAAAGCCACGAGACACCACTTCACGCTCAATATGATGGCTATAATCAAAGATCAATAAAAAAAATAAAAAGGGCTAGGTAAGGATGGAGAGAGACTGCAACCATCACACACTGCTGGTGGGAATGTAAAATGATGCAGCTACTTTGGAAAACAGTCTGGCAGTTCCTCAAATGGTTAAGCATAGACATATGACCCACTTCTTGGTATATATCCAAGAGAAATTAAGAACATAGATCCACACAAAAACTAGTCCATGAATGCTCAGAGCAGCATTATTCATAATGATAAAAGGTAGACACACCTCAAATATCCACTAAGTGATGAATGGATAAAATGTGGTTTATCCATACAGTGGAATATATGATAGGAAATGTTCAGAAGAGGCAAAACTTTAGCAGAAAGGACGCTGGTGTTTGCCAAAGGCTGTGGGGGGAAGAAACGGTATGTGGAGATGGAATGGAAGCGACTAATGGGTACAGAGTTTCTTTCTGGGGTGATAAAATGTTCCAAAATTGATTGTAGCGATGACTACACAATTCTGTGAACGTAGTAAAAAAACACCGAAAAGTGGATGTTAAGTGCGTGAATTACGTGGTATGTGAATTATATCTCAAAATAATAGTAAGATCAACAACTATGAGTTCAAATCTCAACTTCAACACGGACCAATGGAGAGACTTTTGCTAACTCACTTCTTCAGTCTCTCGTTTGTAAGACAGGGACAGTAAACAGTACTGACCTCCAAAACTTGTTTGAGAACTGAGTTAACAGCTGTAAGGTGACTAGAACAGCAGGTGCACACACGGAACATGTAGGTTAACTAACTAAAGTCACCACCACTTCCACGCATTAAAAACTTACTGTATTCGTTTCCTACGGCTGCCATAAGAAATTATCACCAACTTGGTGGCTTAAAGCAAAATACACATTTACTCTCTCACAGTTTCACAGGTCCAAAGTCTGAAATCAGCTTCATTGGGCTGAAATCAGGGTGTTGGCAGAGCCGTTCTTCCTTTTGCATCTTCTAAACTCCATTCCATGCGTTCCTTGGCTAGTGGCCCTCTCCCCCACATTCAAAGCCAGAGGCACAGCATCTTGCTTCAGTGGTTACATTGCCTTCTGTGACAAATCCCCCACTCCCTCCCTCTTATAAGGATATTGGTTGCATTTAGGGCCCGCCTGGCTAATCCGGGATCCTCTCCCCAGTTAAAGATCCTTAATTTAATCACATCTGTGAAGACTCTTTTTCAATAGGACATGCATGAATTCTAAAGATTAGGAGCTATAACCTTTGCAGCCTACCTCAGTTACTATATTGACCAAAAAAGAAGAAAAAGAAAGTAAATCTATGGGGAAAAGCTCTATTTCTATGAAAAAATCTATTTCTCAACTCACCAAAAGAAAGCAATAAAAAGAAAACACAGGGGCTCCTGGGTGACTCAGTCAGTGAAGCATCTGACTCGATTTCGGCTCAGGTCATGATCTCATGGTTCGTGGGATCGAGCCCCACAATGACAGCAGGCTCCACAATTGTGACAGGCTCCACAATGACAGCAGGATTCTCTCTCTCCCTCTCTCTCTCTCTCTCTCTCTCTCTCTCTCTCTCTGCCCCTCCCGTGCACTCTCTCTGTCTCTCCAAATAAATTAATTTAAAAAAATATTTAAAAGAAGACATTAAGCGGGGCGCCTGGGTGGCGCAGTCGGTTAAGCGTCCGACTTCAGCCAGGTCACCATCTCGCGGTCCGTGAGTTCGAGCCCCGCGTCGGGCTCTGGGCTGATGGCTCAGAGCCTGGAACCTGTTTCCGATTCTGTGTCTCCCTCTCTCTCTGCCCCTCCCCCGTTCATGCTCTGTCTCTCTCTGTCCCAAAAATAAATAAAAAACGTTGAAAAAAAAAAAAAGAAGACATTAAGCAAAAGATGGTACCAGCAACGTTTTTACATAGCTGAAATAAGAAAATATGAGTACTGCACTATTAATTTCTGTTAACTAACCCTGTTCACTGGAAACAAGGGTTGTTCGGGTCCTATCTACTCTGTCTTTTGAGCACAGAGCCTAAAAAATTATTTTACTGATGACGCATCACTTCAGATGTCTTTTTGTGCATGTGTCTGAGTCTTTATCCACTTAAGCAATACTGTTTCAGTTTTATGGTTCAGTGATTCTGACCCCACCTCTTAAATCCTGCCAAACAGTCCCACATCCTGGCTCTGGCCTCCTGGAACCTGCCATGGTTACATGAAACAGAGAGGCCGGGTAATTCTCACTCACAGCCACTGTATACTTAGCCATACGAGGCTCAGCTGCTTCAGATGTCACCTGAGAACTTCCTCTCACCTTCTTGTCTCTTTCCCAACACTGAATTACTCCTTCTCTGCATCTTCTTGACCTTCCCTCCGTACTCCCAACTTTCCATCATGCCCCTACTTTTCTAACAAGCCACAATAAAAATGACTCAGGTCGCATTTCCCCACCAGAACTGAAAATAATGGATATTGACTATCATTTCACATAGGAGAAAATTATGCTTGGGGAGGGGTTACCATATGATTGAAATGACTGGATAGATTTTTAAATACCCACTCTTATGTCTTAAAAACAGAATATATCTCCTTTATAAGCATTCACAAAAAATTCACTACATGCTTAAGTACAAAGAAACTTCAGAAATTATAAAGCCATATTCTCTATCCATTGTGAAATAAAATGAAATTTTAATTAAAATTAATAGTTTAAACAAAAATAACAATCACTTGGAACTTAAAAAATATATATTATTCTGGGTTAAAGAGACCATAAAAATGCAGTTTCAAACTATTTTGAAAACCACAGCACCACTGATAAAAGTGTATTGGATCTATTTACAGCTATAAGTCTTTGTACAAAAAAAACACTAAGGGAAGACTCAGAAAAACTGTTGTGAATATGGCAGAAAAACTTGAATATCTTTATTTGATGAAGAGCTCACATAAATTAAATTGAAAACATAAAATCCAAATAAGTAATAAAAGGGCAAAGGATATAAACAGTATACAAAAGAAGAAGGACATTATGTCAAAAAACACTGAATTTACTGGTAATTAAAGAAATACTAATTCGGGGTGCCTGGGTGGCTCAGTAGGTTGAGCGTCCTACTCTTGATTTTGGCTCAGGTCACAATCTGACAGTTTCATGAGTTTGAGCCCGACGTTGGGCTCTGCATTGCCAGTGCAGAGCTTGCTTGGGACTCTCTCTCTCTGCCCCTCCCCTGCTCATGCTCTCTCTGTCTCTCTCAAAATTAATTACAAAATTTAAAAAACACAAATTAAAACAACATAAAAGTAGATAAGATTATTTTTTAAAAAAACACCAAAGCTGTCAGGGATGCAACAAAACAGGAGCTGCTTGTGGAAGCATGAAATGTCCACCCTTACGGAAAGCAACTTGGCAACAGTAATCAAGAACTTTAAAAACTATTTACAAGTTTTAATCTGGTATTTCTACTTCTGGGACTCTATCTATCCTAGCATGCAACCCTACGTATGGAAAAACTTTATGCATAAAGACGTTTATTGGAAATGGTAACAACCTAAATGTTCAATAACAGGAGAATTATTAAATTATAGGACCATAAAAATTATGATAACAGAGCGAGGCTAAGATAGAAATGTTCGTGCTTCACTGCTATGCTAAAATCCAGGCTTTAAAACTGTATGTACAGCTTAACAATCATAATGCCATCTCATAATTTTTCAAGATCCTAGCCAAGAAAATGCAAAAAGAGAAACAACACAGGCATAGTAAAAGGAACTGCAAGGAAATACACCAAGATATTGTTGGGAATGATTGTTTTTCTTTTCTCCCCTAATCTATATTTTCATGTTTTCTTTCACGGGCATGTGCCATATTACTTACACTCTCACGGTCATAAAGAATTGTCCACATCCCTTCTATGAATCAAAAGGAAACACTTCTTTATGAAGGACATGTATTGCCATTGTTCCTGGGTCTCTAAAGTCATGTTGCTATTCTAGCACAAACACAACAGGATGGAAGCATGTTACACAAACCCTCCTCTGCCTTCTTTTCTCCAACAGCTTCTTTTTTCCTCATAATTCCCTCAATTTTCCAAACTAAAGAAATTCCACTGGTCCTCTCTGCACCCACTTCCCCCCTTTGCACCTAGAATCATTCCCACCTCACTTCTGCAGAGTGGGTACAATGCCCCAGGCACACTATTCCCAGTCTCAGAGCCCTGAGTTCCTGCTACCCCTACTCCATGGTACTCCAAACATCCAGGAAAGGGTTCTAGAGAAAATACTTCTCCAGTACTTCTCAGGTTGGAGGCAGGGAATAAAAGCAGGGAGACTTGGAGCCATGGAGAAAAAGTGGGAGATATTTAGAAACTCCGACACAGGGCCTTTTTAGTAATAATAGTTTGTGTGCAATAAATTCAGACTTCTTTCTTGTATGGCAAATTAGAGGTTAGCTTCCTGTTCTAGGCCATGTATTGAATAAACGAATAAACCCTTAATTTATTGAAGAAATAAATGGCCCCTGGCTGAATGAACGAACGAACGAATGAATGAATGACATTTCCCATGATCCTGCAATGACATAGGTAATCTGTGACTCAAAGTCTCCTCTGGCAAAGGAAACAAAAACAAAATCAAACTATTGACATTACACCAAAATAAAAAGCTTTTGTACAACAAAGGAAACCATCAAGAAAACAAAAAGGCAACCTACTGAATGGGAGAAGATGTTTGCAAATGACACATCTGACAAGGGGTTAATATCCAAAATATATAAAGAATTTATACAACTCAACACCAAAACAAACAAACAAACAAACCAAATAATCCAATTGAAAAATGGACAGAAGACATGAATAGACATTTTTTCAAGAAAGACATACAGATTGCCAACAGATACATGAAAAGATGCTCAACATCACTCATCATCAGAGAAATGCAAATCACACCACAATGAGATATCACCTCACACCTGTCAGATTAGCTAAAATCAAAAACATACGAAATAATAAGTGTTGGTGAGGATGTGGGGAAAAATGAATCCTCATGCACTGTTGGTGGGAATGCAAGCTGGTGCAGCCACTGTGGAAAACAGTATGGAGCTTCCACAAAAAATAAAAATAGAACTACCATATCATCTAGTAATTCCACTACTGGGTATTTACCCAAGGAAAATGAAAACACTAATTTTAAAAGTATGTGCACCAGGGACACCTGGGTGGCTCACTCAGTTGAGTGTCCAACTCTTGATTTTGGCTCAGGTCATAATCTCAAGGTTCGTGAGTTTGAGCCCGGCATTGTGCTCCGTGCTGACAGTGCAGAGCCTACTAGGGATTCTCCCTCTCCCTCTCTCTGCTCTTCCATCTCTCCCTCTCCTTCTCCCTCTCTCTCTCTCAAAAATAAATAAACTTTAAAAAATATATATGCACCCTTATGTTTATTGCAGCATTATTTACAAGAGCCAAGACATGGAAGCAACCCAAGCATCCATCAATAGGTGAATGAATAAAGAAGAGATGGTAGGGGCACCTGGCTGGCTCAGTCAGTGGAACACACAACTCTTGATCTCAGGGTTGTGAGTTCAAGACCCATGTTGGGCATGGAGCTTACTTAAAAAAATGAAATAAAGAAAGAAGAGGCATTATATATATTCAAGGAATATTAATCAGCCATAAAAAGAATAAAGACTGAAATCTTGCCATTTGCAACAACATAGATGGATCTAGAGGGTATAATGCTAAGCGAAATAAGTCAGTCAGAGAAAAACAAATACCATAGGATTTCATTCATGTGGATTTTAAGAAACAAAACAAAGAGGAAAAAACAAAAATAGACTCTTAAATTCAGAGAACAAACTGGTAGTTGCCAGAGTGGGGGATGAACTAGGCAAAGGGGATTAAGAGTACATTTATCATCATGAGCACCAAGTAATGTATAGAATTGTTGAATCAATAAAACTAATATAACTAATACAAACTAATATAACACCACATGTTAATTACACTTGAATAAAATAAATGTCCCCTCTTCCTATACTATCTCTGGGCCCTTGGCCAAGTGACTTCCCTCCTCAGCTATGAGATGCAGAAACCGATATCACAGGTTTGTTGTGAAGATTCTATGACACAATGCATTTAAAAATTACAGTGCCTGGTACATAGTAATCAATGTTAGCTCTTATTATTAACACTTCACAGAGTCTGGTTTCAGTTAGAGTTGGTTGTATATATGTCTGTCTTCCTTCACTAGACTGTGAGCAAACTGTTTACATCTCACCCATCTGGCATGGGGACTTATAAATGGTAGACACACAATAATATTTGTCAAATTGCTTTGAAGGTATGCCAGGAAGAGGAAAGGGAGGGTGCTGGAAACAAGTTTAACGTACTTTATGATTTTACTCAGGGCCAACCTCTGTAGTGTATGTTTTTCTTCTATTACCAGAACACATTGTCTCGGACTATAAGGTTGCTATTAAATGGGGCTGGGGAGGCACTATTTCTGGAACCAGATGCTCTGTTCAGAGATAGTGAGGTTGTGCTATGAGGCATCTGAAATCTCCAGTTTGGCCCCTGGCTGAATGGGGAGTGGGGGCTAAAGTTCTGCCAGAGCTGGACTGGCCAACCTGGGTACCCTGGCATGGGGCCACATCAGCTCTGATGATCAGCCTCCTAGAAGGGATGCATCTTGTTTCTCGGCGTATTCACTTGGGGGGGTATCTTAATAGAGTGAATAAAAGAGCGGTATGTACCAGCGGGAACTCTACTGAAAACTCATAGGTCCCCTTTTATTTCTCATTTATTTTTTTATTTACTTACTTATTTTGGCAGCACTAGGGTTTATTAAACTGTGCCTTAGTACAGGTACTGGGGCTTGCCCATGGTATTCTTGAAGTATCAAAGCTAGGAGGTTCTGCCAATTCTTCTTGAGCAATGACACCAGGAAATTGACAGCTAAGTGGATGTTGTTCACAAGCTCATCATCTGTCGTCTTCATGTGGCCAACTTCACTTCATCTACTTTGACCACTATGTTCTCATTGTAGGCCAGCAAGGAAGGGAACTTGCCAGGCTTAGTCAGGCCTGGACCCAGGATTTGTGGGATCTGCTTGCTCAGAGATTCTGAAGCAAAAAAGGCATTATACTTCTTGGCCAGCTTCTTGACTAATTTTTTATTCTTGTTGAGTTTCTTCAATGCCTCAATGTCCATGTGGGGAATAACCATAGCCTTGGCCTCATTACAGTGCTGCTGGTCCCCTAAAACACATACAGAGAACGTGGGGCAGGGAGTGGACGTAAGCCTGACGTTGCCTAAGAAGAATTTGTCCTTCAGAGGGTTATAGTTCTTCAAGCTGACCTGCAGCTCCACCATCTCCCAAAACTCCTGGTGCTTGGGCTGGCTGGTTCCTGGGCAGGACTTCCCGCACCACCTCATACAGGGTGTCACGGGAGACTTTGTTGCTCATGGTGCCACGCACCAAAATAATCAGAAAAGAGTCATAGGGTCCCCTTTTAAACTAGCCTTCTGATTCTTGGATAAACATCAGCTAAAAAAATAATACTTAGTTTGCTAAATATTTGTTGAGTTCCTATTATGTGCTAAACATTGTACTAGACACTGCCAATCCAAAGGTGAATAAAGAAATTATAATCAGGGTAAGGGGGAGGAAATGCAGAGGACAGCAATGTGGATGAGTATCATGAGCACCAGCTTAGGCGTAAGCAGTGGAGGTGTAGAAACATCCAAGTCAGGGGTTAACCTAAGGCTCAAGGGAAGGAGAAGGCATGAAGTGGCAGTTGGTAACCAAGATAAAGCTTGAAAGAATGATTGCAACAGCTCACATTTACTGAACACATACTCTATATGTCAGATCCTATTCTGAGAATTTTGCATAAATTCCTCAATTAGTCTTTATAATAACGCTATGAGGTAGATATTATTATTCTCTTCATTTTATAGATGAAGAAACCAAGGCACTCAGTTAGTAAATGGTGGAGCTGGGATTCAAATCTAGGCAGTGGGGCTCCAGACTGAAGGGGAAGGAGAAGGCCAGATAGGCCTTCAAGGCAGAAGCAAGTGCCATGTAACAGTCTGAGAGGGCGGAAAGGAACAAGGTCACTTGGGGAACTGAAAGTGGCTGGGGGTGGGGACCGAAGTTCAGAGATGACTGGGCTCACTCTGCAGGTTAGAAGGGAAACCAGAGGGAGGGTATTTCTGGTCTGGACTTGGAAAAACTAGCTGTGTGATTACTGTCACATAACCCCTCCGGGTCCCACTCTCTTCCTTTTGTAAAAGGGTAAAACTAACAATACCTGGGGTAGAGAATGGCCCATAGAGCCATAGAGAATAGCCATGAGCACCAAGTGAGAAAATGTATGTGAATTGATAGCAAAGCACAGATTCCTTCTCAGACTTGAGATTTCATCAGTATCATTTCTCCCAGTAGCTCAAAGCTCTGCAGACTCCGAATCAACCACATGTGGCCGTAGTAGCCAGAGCCTTCAGGAGGTGTAACAGTGAGAGTATAGAAAAAAAGCCTATAGACCCTGAGTCCAACGACCTGTATCTAAATTCACCATTCACTAACAGTGTGATCCCAAGGCAAGCAACACTCTCATTATATCACCACCATGTGGAAAATGGGAATGATAATGATAGCACTCACCTCTTAAGTTGATGTGAGGAATAAATAATACAGGTAATGTGTTTAGAATAGCTCCCGGCGCAGAGTAAAGACTTAGTAAACGTTAATAGCTTTTATCACTATCATTAAGAACCCGTTGACTACTCATCCCATTGCTCTGCATTCTATGTGATAAAAACGTGTGGGGCTATCAGAAATTAGAGATGAAGAAGAAGGTTTGCAACCCTACACAACCACACTGCTGTGGAGACTCTCCCTGACTCCCATGGGCTGGCAAGCAGCTGGCTCTCCATCGTGGCAGAAAATGCCCAAAAGAGGTAAAAGACAGAGAGTGCACACCATCTGTGCAAACTAGGCTGCTCTTACAGTTTTTAGACAAAATCTAAATATAGTCACCCAGATATGCCTTGCTTTTTTAAGATAAAACTGTTCACCCCTCCACCCCTTCACTCCACCCCCACCCAGACACACACCATACATATACACACATCCCAAGAAGCGGTTCGTCTTTTTTAAGACATACTGTGAGGTCCTGTTGTGACAGCCTCTTGCCACATTAACTTCTCTATCTAACTCCTGGCAGAGAACCCTTGGCTAATTTAACAACAGGAAAGCACGCAGGAAACTTGAGAACAAAACAAATCTCCTACACACAGAGCCCAGCATCTTCAAGCAAACTCGCTGAGGTACAGACCCGAAGCAAGATGACTCTGGACTATAAATGAGGCAGCTGCTTCTTAAAACCGCAAAGGGATGGAAGGAGTCATTTGCCGCTAAAACACTAGAGCTGAATGCAAATTGATCATGAATATTCATGAGGCCCTCCAGCTTACTCAAGAGCCACCCTTCACTAAAACCCCGGGGCTTTGCTTCCTAAAAAGTTTCCCAAAGTTCTTTCCCTGCCTCCTCTCTGAAGGAGAGGGTGGGAAAGTTCATTTGGGGATTTATGCCTCTTGCTCTTTCAAGTACTTGCTTTTGGTCTGGGTTTTTGGGGGTTTTTTTCCTTCTTTTTTTTTTTTTCCTTTGGTTTGTTCTTAAGGATTCAGATCAAATCAATTTGCTCTTACCCTTTCTATCTTCCATAATTGGCAGCTTTTGTTTTCTTCCTCTTTGCTCTTTATTTTTTTCAGCTTCTGCTTGCTGTGGTCGGTCTCAGTGAGAGAGGTACTCAAGGAACCGAGATATAACAGACCCTCGGGCTTGTGGGAGGGGCTAAATTAGCCGGCCCCGTTTCGGAAGGAACCTCAAACCCTATGTCTCTTTCATTGACTGCAAAGAATAGATTGGCTGAGTCCCGCTGCTCATTTCCCTAAAGCACACGAAGATTTGACCGGGTTGGGGTTGTCATTTTTCGTATTCTTAAAGCTATGTATGTTCAAGTATCTCGCTCTCCCTCTCATTTTGTTACAGAAATCCATTTTTTTCTCTCGAGAAATGTTATCTTGGCTGCAAGCAAAAAAGCTATTTACTTATTGCAGTGTTGAAGCCAGATAACTAGAAGCTTGTTACCTGATACCCACTAGAAAAACTAGAAGAACTCAAGAACAGTTCTTCCTGCCCCATAAAGCTGATTACCTCTGGTCGGCTGAAGAGCAATCCCTTTTCCAGGCTCATTAGACCACAAGAGCAACAGTCCTGTCACGGATGGATGCTGTGGCAGGAAAAGTCACTGTGGCAGGAGAAGCCACATTATTGGTGGGAAGGCAGAGGAGGCTGGGAACCGCTATCCAGCTGTACTGATGCAAGTCGTCCACCTTTTCCAAACTTTAACGTCCCACCTCCGAAGTCTTCGCAGCATGAACTGCCACACCCAGGCTTTGCCAAGATGAGTCAAATGCAGATAAGAGGCTGACCAAAACATTTTCAAATTGTGTATTTATGTTATTTTGAAATCAGGACAAGACCTAATTCTCCCAGAGGAAGGTAAGTACTCAAGGCCCAAGGCTCGCTCCTTGGGCAAATTCTCCTTCCACATGGCTGTCACAAACCTTAGCATTTTAGGTCTGAAAACAGATCACAGACATCTAGTCTAACCAAGGTTAGAGAGGAGGAAAAGTTATGCCATCTGCTCATGTTCACACAAAGAGAGAAAGCAGGGAGGGGTCTCTCTTTTTTGCTACCATGCTCCCCAGCACATAATAAAGTTGCTCTACAGAGTAGGCTGTCGATAAATGTTTGATAGATGGTTGAATTAACGAATAAATAACAAAGCAGAAAGCAGATAGGATTTTCTGATTCCTACTTCATGCTTTTTCTACGTTGCCTCTCTAGCATGAGAATTTGTGTCTAAATGGAATTATACCATAAGACATTTTTCTTCATATAAACTACTAAATTAGTGACCACTATAGAGTTTTACTTCTTTTTCTTTAAAGATTTTATTTAAATTCAAGTTACTTAACATCTAGTATAGTACTGGTTTCAGAAGTAGAATTTAGTGATTCATTACTTACATATAACACCCAGTGCTCATCACAAGTGCCCTCCTTAACACCCATCCCCCATTTAGCCCATCCCCCAACCCACCTCCCCTCCAGCAAACTCAGTTTGTTCTCTATAGTTAAGAGTCTTATGGTTTGCCCCCTTCTCTGTTTTTATCTTTTTTTAATTTTTCCTTCCCTTCCTCCATATTCATCTGTTTTGCTTAAATTCTACATATGAGTGAAATCATGGTATTTATCTTTATCTGGCTGACTTATTTCACTTAGCAAGATACACTCTAGTTCCATCCATGTTGTTGCAAATGGCAAGATTTCATTCCTTTTGATGGCTGGGTAATATTCCATTGTGTATATATATACCACATCTTCTTTATCCATTCATCAGTTGATGAACATTTGGGCTCTCTCCATAATTTGGCTATTGTTGATAGTGCTGGTATAAACATTGGGGTGCATGGGTCCCTTCAAATCAGTATTTTTGTATCCTTTAGGTAAATACCTAGTAGTGTGATTGTTGGATCATAGAGTAGTTCTATTTTTAACTTTTTGAGGAAACTCCATACTGTTTTCCAAAGTGGCTGCACCAGTTTGCATTCCCACAAACAGTGCTAGAGGGTTCCCCTTATTCTGCATCCTCATCAACATCTGTTGTTTCCTGAGGTGTCCGTTTTAGCCATTCTGACAGGTGTGAGGTGGTACCTCACTGTGGTTTTGATCTATATTTCCCTGATGATGAGTGATGTTGAGCATCTTTTCATGTGTCAGCCATTTATATATCTTCTTTGGAGAAATGTCTTTTCATGTCTTCTGCCCATTTCTTCACTGGATCATTTCTTTTTGGGGTGTTAAGTTTGGTAAGTTCTTTATAGATTTTGGATACTAGCCCCTTATCGGATATGTCATTTGCAAATATCTTCTCTCATTCCGTAGGTTGCCCTTTAGTTTTGTTGATTATTTCCTTCACTGTGCAGAAGCTTTTTATCTTGATGAGGTCCCAATAGTTCATTTTTGCTTTTGTTTTCCTTGCCTCTGGAGATGTGTTTAGTAAAAAGTTGCTACAGCCAAAGTCAAAGAGGTTGCTGCCTGTGTTCTCTAGGATTTTGATGGTTTCCTGTCTCACATTTAGGACTTTCCTCCATTTTGAATGCATTTTATTTTATTTTTTTAAATATGAAATTTATTGTCAAGTTGGCTTCCATACAACACCCAGTGCTCATCCCAACAGGTGCCCTCCTCAATGCCCATCACCCACTTTCCCCTCCCTCCCACCGCCCATCAACCCTCAGTTTATTCTCAGTTTTTAAGAGTCTCTTATGGTTTGCCTCCCTCCCTCTCTAACTTTTTCTTCCCCCTTCTCCTCCCCCACGGTCTTCTGTTAAGTTTCTCAGGATCCACCTAAGAGTGAAAACATATGGTATCTCTCTTTCTCTGTATGACTTATTTCACTTAGCATAACACTCTCCAGTTTCATCCACGTTGCTAGAAAAGGCCATATTTCATTCTTTCTCATTGCCAAGTAGTATTCCACTGAATCTGTTTTTGTGTATGGTTAAGAAAGTGGTCCAGTTTCATTCTTCTGCATGTCACTGTCCAGTTTTCCCAACACCATTTGTTAAAGAGACTGTCTTTTTTTCATTGAGTATTTCTTCCTGATTTGTCAAAGACTAGTTGACCATATAGCTGTGGGTCCATTTCTGGGTTCTTTATTTGTTTCATTGACCTACGTGTCTGTTTTTGTGCCAGTACCACACTGTCTTGATGATTACAGCTTTGTAATACAGCTTGAAGTCTGGAATTGTGATGCCTCCCGCTTTGTTTTTCTTCGGCTATTTGAAGTCTTTTCTGGCTCCATACAAATTTTAGAATTGTTTGTTCTATCTCTGTGAAAAATGCTGGTGTTATTTTGATAGGGATTGCATTGAATGTGTAGATTGATTTGGGCAGTGTGAACATTTTAGCAATATTTGTTCTAATTCATGAGCATGGAATGTTTTTCTATTTCTTTGTGCCTTCTTCAGTTTCTTTCATAAGTGTTCTATAGTTTTCAGAGTACAGATCTTTTACCTCTTTGGTTAAGTTTATTCCTAGGTATCTTATGACTTTTGAGGCAATTTTAAATGGGATTGATTCATTGATTTCTTTTTCTGCTGCTTCATTATTGGTGTATAGAAATACCACAGATTTCTGAACATTGATTTTATATCTTGTGACTTTGCTGAATTCATGTATCAGTTCTGGCAATTTTTGGTGGAGTCTTTCAGGTTTTCCACATAGAGTATCATGTCATCTGTGAAGAGTGAAAGTTTGGCTTTTTCCTTGCCAATTTGGATGCTTTTTATTTCTTTTTATTGTCTAATTGCTGAGGCTAGGACTTCCAGTACTACGTTGAACAACAGTGATGAGAGCAGGCATTCCTGCTGTGTTCCTGACCTTAGGGGGAAAGCTCTCAGTTTTTCTCCATTGAGGATATTAGCTGTGGGTCTTTTGTATATGACCTTTATGATATTAAAGTCTGTTCCTTCTATCCCTACTTTGCTATATTTATCAAATGCTTTTTCTTCATCTACTGAGAGGATCATATGGTTCTTATGCTCTCCTTTACTAATGTGATATATCATGTTGATTGATTTGTGAATATTGAACCACCCCTACAGCCCAGGAATAAATCCCACTTGATTGTGGTGAATAATTCTTTTAATGTACCGTTGGATTCGATTTACTAGTACCTTGAGAATTTTGGCATCCATGTTCATCAGGATATTGGCCTGTAATTCTCCTTTTTATTAAGGTCTTTGTCTGGTTTTGGAATCAAGGTAATGTTGGCCTTATAGAATGAATTTGGAAGTTTTCCTTCTGTTTCTATTTTTTGGAATCGTTTCAGAAGAATAGCTATTAATTCTTCTTTAGATGTTTGATAGAATTCCCCCGGGAAGCCATCCAGCCCCAGACTTGTTTGTTGGGAGATTTTTGATTACTAATTCAATTTCTTTGCTGGTTATGAGTCTGTTCAAATTTTCTATTTCTTCCTGTTTTAGTTTTGTTTCAGGTAGTTTATATGTTTCTAGGCATTTATCCATTTCTTCCAGATTGCCAAATTTGTTCGCATATAATTGCTCATAATATGAGCATTATAATTGTATTTCTCTGGTGTTGGTTGTGATCCTCCTCTTTCATTCACAATTCTATTTATTTGGGTCCTCTCTCTCTCTCTGATGGTTAATAAGTCTGGCCAGAGGGTTATCAATTTTGTTAATCTTTCAAAGAACCACCTCCTAGTTTCATTGGTCTGTTCTGTTTTTTTAGTTTCAATATCATTTATTTTTGCTCTAATATTTATTATTTCCCTTCTTCTGCTAGTTTTGGGCTTTATTTGCTGTTCTTATTCCAGCTCCTTTAGGTGTAAGGTTAAGTTGTATATTTGAGACTTTTCTTGCTTCTTGAGAAGGATCTGGTATTGCTATATACTTCCCTCTTATAATCACCTTTGCTGCATCCCAGAGGTTTTGGACTGTTGTGTTTTCACTTTTTCATCCATGTATTTTGTAATTTCTTCTTTAATTTCCTGGTTAACCCCTTCATTCTTTAGTAGGATATTCTTTAGCCTCCATGTATTTGTGGCCTTTCCGGATTTTTTCTTGTGGTTGACTTCAAGTTTCATAACATTGTTGTCTGAAAATATGCATGGTATGATCTCAATCCTTTTGTACTTGTTGAGGCCTGATTTCTGCACCAGTATGTGATCTATTCTAGGGAATGTTCCATATGCACTCAAAAAGAAATGTGTATTCTGCTGCTTTGGGGTGAAATGCTCTGAATACATCTGTTAAGTCCATCTGCTCCAGTGTGGCATTCAAAACCATTGTTTCCTTGTTGATCTTCTGCTTAGATGATTTGTTCATTGTTGTAAATGGAGTGTTAAAGTTCCCTATTATGATGGTATCATTATCAATGAGTTTCTTTAAGTTTGTTCTTAATTGATTTATATATTTGGCTTCTTCAAGTTGGGGGCATAAATATTTATAATTGTTAAATCTTGTTGGATAGACCCCCTTGTTATGATATAGCGTCCTTCTTCATCTCTTGCTATAGTCTTTGGCTTAAACTCTAGTTTGTCTGATAAAAGTATGGCTACTCCAGCTTTCTTTTGATGTCCATCCCCTCACTTTCAATCTGGAGGTGTCTTTGAGTCTAAAATGAGTCTCTTGTAAGCAATATATTGATTGGCCTTGTTTTTTTTTTTTTTTTTTTTTTTTTTTTTATCCATTATGATACCCTATGTCTTTTGATTGGGGCATTTAGTCCATTTACATTCAGGGTACTATGAATTTAGTGCCATTGTATTTCCTGTAAAGTCACGGTTGCTGTAGATTGCCTCTGTTCCTTTCCATTCTTTGTTGCTTTTGGTCTCTCCTGATTAAAGGGTACTCTTTAATAATTCTTGCAGAGCTGGTTTAGTGTTCACAAATTCCTTTAGTTTTTGCTTGTCTTGGAAACTCTTTATCTCTCCTTCTATTCTGAATGACAGTCTTGCTGGATAAAGTATTCTTGGCTGCATATTTTCCCCATTTAGCATATTGAATATGTCATGCCAATCCCTTCTGGCCTACCAAGTTTCTGTAAACAGGTCTGCTGCTACTCTTATCTGTCTGCCCTTGTAGGTTAAGGATCTTTTGTCCCTAGCTGCTTTCAGAATTCTCTTTTTATCTTTGTATTTTGCAAGTTTCACTCTGATATGTCTTGGTGTTGACCTGTTTTTGTTGATCTTAAGGGGAGTTCTCTGTGCCTCTTGGACTTGAGTGCCTATTTTCTTCCCCAGATTAGGGAGGTTGTCAGCTATACTTTGTTCGAATAAACCTGCCCCCTTTTCCTGCTCTTCTTCTGGGACTCCTATGATATGGATATTATTGTGCTTTATAGAATCACTGAGTTCCCTAAGTCTATATTCATGATCTAATAGTTTTTCCCCCCTCTTCTTTTCAGCTGCATTATTTTCATAATTTTGTCTTCTATGTCATCTATTCATTCCTCTGCTTCTTTCATCCTTGTGATTACATCCAGTCAGTTTTGCATCTCAGTTATAGTATTTTTTATTTCTGCCTGACTAGTTTTTAGGTCTTTAATCCCTGCAGCAAGTGGTTCCCTGGTGAATTCTAGCTCTTTTTTTTTTTTTAAAGCCCAGCTAGTATTCTTATGACTATTGTTCTAAATTCTTGTTCAGATATATTGCTTATATCTGTTTTGAACAAATCTCTGGCTGTGGTTTCTTCTTGATCTTTCTTTTGGGGAGAATTCCTCTGTCTTGTCATTTTGTCCAGGTCTCTGTCTTTTGCATGTTATGAAAGCTTGTTATGTTTCCTGCTCCTGAAAGTAATACTATATTAAGAAGGGGTCATACACTGTCCAGAGCCTGACACTTCAAGAAGTGTTTCTGGTGTATGCTGTGTGCACTCTGCTGTTGTGATTTGGCTGCTCTTTCCCCCAGGTCAGTCCTCTGCAGAGTTCCTCCTTGCTTGCAGTGGGAAGTGTTTGGACCTTTAACTAGGTGTGCTTTGATTTGTTAAAATAAGCCTTCCAGGTTCTCTATCTCAAATTATGCAGATTGTTCTTTTAATCTGCAGATCAATTTCCTAGGTGTTCAAAATGATTTGATGCTGATCTAGCTGTGTTTGAGGGACAAGGCAAGCCCAGGGTCCCCCTACTACTCCACCATCTGAACTCCTCCCTCCAGATTGTTTTTGACTCTATATAGAAAATAAATTCTCCATGATACTTTAATAAAGGCAAGGGCTGCCTTTCCAGTTCAGGCATCTCTGTTACTTTGCACATTGCCTGGCACATAGTATGTGCTCAATAAATGTTTCATTTTTAATAAATCTGATTCTGTCCAACAAAACTCTTCTTTTATCTTACTAATGGTTCCTAGTTACATGATTTTGCATTTATATTAACTAATTATGCTAAATGAAAAATCCAATGGATGCCTTCCAGAGCCAGTTTAGACTCCATCTCTACCAGGGAATATTGGTTTGATATTTGTCTTATATGATAAAATTATTTTTTTTTCTTTTTTTTTTTTTTCAACATTTATTTATTTTTTGGGACAGAGAGAGACAGAGCATGAACGGGGGAGGGGCAGAGAGAGAGGGAGACACAGAATCGGAAGCAGGCTCCAGGCTCTGAGCCATCAGCCCAGAGCCCGACGCGGGGCTCGAACTCACGGACCGCGAGATCGTGACCTGGCTGAAGTCGGACGCTTAACCGACTGCGCCACCCAGGCGCCCCTATGATAAAATTATTTTTAAGAAAGATAATGAGATATTTGTATAAATCAACAATTTTTATAATGGGTTTAATGATTGTTTGGTATCACTGTTTTGAAGAAAGATTTGAAAAACAGCATGTCTCCAAACATCCTGTGAACTATAGAATGGGAAACAGACCATCAAAGCTAGAAGGAGAAGGGAATGATCAAGTGGAAGATCAGAGTGGATGAGGGGTTAGGTGGGAAAAACAAACAAACACCGAACATGTCAAGGAGAGCTCCACATTGGGCACTGTGGCTATAGTCCTCTATTTCAAACAAAAATAAAATCAAAGCAACTCCTATCTGTTCTACTTGGACATCACATTGTTGAGTAAAAGTCATTTTGACAAATGACTCATTTCTTTGTTAATGTCATCAGAGAGAAACTATCAGGAGTAAAGTACTCAACTTCTAGTTCAACCAGAAGAGATAAAAATCTCATTATGTTAACTAGCTCTTCACAAAAATGTGAAGTTCATCCAAATTCAATATGCCGTAATAGAACCATGATTTTAGCCCCCAACTCATATTATGTGAACCTTTGACTAAATGTCAAATGCTTCTTATGGTAACATGTTCTGTTAAAACATACAGCAGTTAAAACATACTGTCTGGTGGTCACACCCTCCTTGGCATATGAAAACACTATATAGTTCAGTGTTATTCATCCAAGAATAATTACAAAACAGATGGGATTTGTGTGTGTCTTTCCAAAGGCCTGAGAATTTATCTTAAAAACTAAATCTGAATTAAAAAATTGTTATAATTGCTCATGGTCGTGTTACTTGTAATGAGAGGTAGAAAGTAAAAACTGCACTCAGAGACGGAGTTGTTAGGAAGAAGTGAAGATATTTCTCTTTCTTTTAATGATAAAGTGATCTTTGATGAATTCTCAAAATGATTGAAGTTTCATTTTTTCTTTATCTTCAATCTCTCTCACTGAACTGTCCACATGATCTTTCTGAGGTATAAACATGATAATGACATTCCCAGGCTTAAAAAGTCCTAGTCTCCTTATCATCCATAAAGCAAAATTCAAATTCTTATCATGGAATATATAACGTCCCCCTCTACCTCTCTAGACTCATTTCCTGCCGTAGATCCCTGTACTCCAAAACCAAATCATAATTCCAAACCCATTGTCCTTTCAGGACTCTGCATTTACATAAGTTGTACTCATGCAAGACACCCACCTCTCCCAAAGTTTAACCTTCTACTTCCTCAGTCACTCCCTCTGTTTAGAATGCTCTTTCCCCTCTTGCTCATGGGTCCTCCTACATATACCTCATGACTTAGTTTAAGTATCTAGTCTTCTGTGGGGCTTTCCCTGACCCCTCTACTGTCCCTCCCCCAAACACAGCACTGACCCACAGAAGAGATGCCACTCATATTATCATGATGTTTTATGATTTCACTTATAGCTCAGGCCACAAAACTTGGAGTCACATTGAATCCTCTTTCCTTACATTCCAAGTCAGATCCTTCAGCAAATTCTGTGAGTTCCATTTTCAAAATATATCTAGCACCTGATTCCTTATCATCTCCACTGCTACCACACTGGCCTTAGCCACATCACCTCTAACCTGGTTTACTGTGATAGCCTTCTCACTGGTCTACCAGATTCTGCTTTGAAGACTGTTCAGTCCAATAACAGCCCAGCACTAGCAATTCAGTTAAAACAAAAGATTATTCCTCATTCCTCTGCTCAAAACCCTCCAATGGCTCCCATCTATGCCAAGCAAACCTAAAGTCCTTCAGATAGCCTACAAGGCCCTCCCTAGCCTGCTCCCCATCACCTCTTTCTTTCCCACTACTTTCCTCTTCTTGCTCCCTCTGTTCCAGCCTCATATTCTTTGCACCTGCTGTTCCTTCTGTCTGGAATGCTATTCTCCCAAATATCCACACAACTCCTTCCCTCATTCCCTATAGGTCTTTACTAAATATTACCTTCTGCCTCAGGACAAGATTGTGATGTCTAAATACTATTTTCCACTACAATGAACCAAATTCTTTGGGAAAATGGCTGACTCCAAGCCTAAGGTGGGAAGTATATGAGATTGGAATATTTTGTCATATCAGAAAGCAAAGGTACTATCTAAAACTACTAGGGTTGTGTCAAAAGGACTCAGGAACCAACTTCAAGTGGCTCCTACTAGCCAAAGTAGTAAAACTTTGAACAGCAATTAGAATGGAAACACATCAGATATGTTGATACCTATGTGTTCATAATGATAATCTAAAGGAGTCATTGTTCATCTTTGGAACCAATTCATTATTCAGAAAACAAATAAAAGGAGAAAATACCAACAGTCAATATGCTTTGCTGCACAAAACTGTACCACACAACAACCAAATAACTGATGAGGGAAAGTTTCTCCTTAAAGTATTCCAGATAATGAAAGAATCAAATTGATAGCATTAGAGTATCATCATTATATAAACATCTAAGTGATGAAGCTAGGTAATAATCATCAATGACTGCTGACATCACAAAAGGAGGTACAAACATTCATTGAAGGCCTCCTGATGGAAGAACACACAGCACCTTCTGCAGTAGTCTTGCCAAAAAATTGAAGCCTCTCAATTTAAATACCAGTTTACAGGAAATATAGGGCACAGAAAACCATGTAAGAAGACACTTCAGGAAAACAATCAGTATAATTTAATCTTGAGGAAATACTACAAACAATTCAATTTCCTTAACAAATAAATTGTGGTGAGGAGCGGGGGGCGGGGCGCCTGGGTGGCTCAGTTGGTTAAGCGACCGACTTCGGCCCAGGTCACGATCTCGCATTTTGTGAGTTCGAACCCCGCATCAGGCTCTGTGCTGACAGCTCAGAGCCTGGAGCCTACTTCAGATTCTATGTCACCCCCTCTCTCTACCCCTCCCCTGCTCATGCTCTGTGTCTCTCTTTCTCTCAATAATAAATAAATAAATGTTAAGAAAATTAAAAAATAAAAATAAATTGTAGTAAAGTCAAAAGAGGATGAGGTACCTACAGAATAAAAGAGATTTAAACGATATACTAACCCAAATGTACTATCTGGACCTTGAAATTCTGATTTAAACCAATTTTTTTTTAAATTTTTTTAACGTTTTTATTTATTTTTGAGAGAGAGACAGAGCATGAACGGGGGACGGTCAGAGAGAGGGAGACACAGAATCCGAAACAGACTCCAGGCTCTGAGCTGTCAGCACAGAGCCCAAAGAGGGGCTCGAACTCACGGACCACGAGATCATGACCTGAGCCGAAGTCGGGCGCTTAACCGACTGAGCCACGCGGGCGCCCCTGATTTAAACCAATTTAAAAGAAACTCCAAGGTAACTGAAGAAATTTGAACACTATTTGGATATTATTTTCTAAAATCAAAGAACGATTCATTTTTAAATGTGTTTAATAGTATTGTGTCGACTGTAAGAAAGATGGCGGCTTAGGAGGACGCTGGGCTCACCGCGCGTCCTGCTGATCACTTAGATTCCACCTACACCTGCCTAAATAACCCAGAAAACCGCCAGAGGATTAGCAGAACGGAGTCACCGGACCCAAGTGCAGACGAGAGGCCCACGGAAGAGGGTAGGAAGGGCGGCGAGGCGGTGCGCGCTCCACGGACTGGCGGGAGGGAGCCGGGGCGGAGGGGCGGCTCGCCGGCCAAGCAGAGCCCTCGAGTCCGGCTTGCAAAAGCGGAGGGGCCTGACGGACTGTGTTCCGACAGCAAGCGCGACTTAGCGTCTCGGAGGTCATAAGTTAACAGCTCTGCTCGGAAAGCGGGAAGGCTGGAGGACAAAGGGAGGGTGAGCTGCGGAGCCCCCGGACGACAGAGCTCAGTTTGGCGGGGAACAAAGGCGCTCGCCAGCGCCATCTCCCCCACCCATCCCCCAGCCAAAATCCCAAAGGGAACCGGTTCCGGCCAGGGAAATTGCTGGCTCCGCGCAAACACCCAACTCTGTGCTTCTGCGGAGCCAAACCTCCGGCAGCGGATCTGACTACCTCCGGCTGCCACAGGGCCCCTCCTGAAGTGGATCACCTAAGGAGAAGCGAGCTAAGCCTGCCCCCCCTCCCGCCGTGCACCTTGCCTTCCCACCCCAGCTAATACGCCAGATCCCCAGCATCACAAGCCTGGCAGTGTGCAAGTAGCCCAGACGGGCCACACCACCCCACAGTGAATCCCACCCCTAGGAGAGGGGAAGAGAAGGCACACACCAGTCTGACTGTGGCCCCAGCGGTGGGCTGGGGGCAGACATCAGGACTGACTGCGGCCCCGCCCACCAACTCCAGTTATACGCCACAGCACAGGGGAAGTGCCCTGCAGGTCCACACCACACCAGGGACTATCCAAAATGACCAAGCGGAAGAATTCCCCTCAGAAGAATCTCCAGGAAATAACAACAGCTAATGAGCTGATCAAAAAGGATTTAAATAATATAACAGAAAGTGAATTTAGAATAATAGTCATAAAATTAATCGCTGGGCTGGAAAACAGTATACAGGACAGCAGAGAATCTCTTGCTACAGAGATCAAGGGACTAAGGAACAGTCACGAGGAGCTGAAAAACGCTTTAAATGAAATGCAAAACAAAATGCAAACCACCACAGCTCGGATGGAAGAGGCAGAGGAGAGAATAGGTGAACTAGAAGATAAAGTTATGGAAAAAGAGGAAGCTGAGAAAAAGAGAGATAAAAAAATCCAGGAGTATGAGGGGAAAATTAGAGAACTAAGTGATACACTAAAAAGAAATAATATACGCATAATTGGTATTCCAGAGGAGGAAGAGAGAGGGAAAGGTGCTGAAGGGGTACTTGAAGAAATTATAGCTGAGAACTTCCCTGAACTGGGGAAGGAAAAAGGCATTGAAATCCAAGAGGCACAGAGAACTCCCTTCAGACGTAACTTGAATCGATCTTCTGCACGACATATCATAGTGAAACTGGCAAAATACAAGGATAAAGAGAAAATTCTGAAAGCAGCAAGGGGTAAACGTGCCCTCACATATAAAGGGAGACCTATAAGACTCGTGACTGATCTCTCTTTTGAAACTTGGCAGGCCAGAAAGAATTGGCACGAGATTTTCAGGGTGCTAGACAGCAAAAATATGCAGCCGAGAATCCTTTATCCAGCAAGTCTGTCATTTAGAATAGAAGGAGAGATAAAGGTCTTCCCAAACAAACAAAAACTGAAGGAATTTGTCACCACTAAACCAGCCCTACAAGAGATCCTAAGGGGGACCCTGTGAGACAAAGTACCACAGACATCACTACAAGCATAAAACATACAGACATCACAATGACTCTAAACCCGTATCTTTCTATAATAACACTGAATGTAAACGGATTAAATGCGCCAACCAAAAGACATAGGGTATCAGAATGGATAAAAAAACAAGACCCATCTATTTGCTGTCTACAAGAGACTCATTTTAGACCTGAGGACACCTTTAGATTCAGAGTGAGGGGATGGAGAACTATTTATCATGCTACTGGAAGCCAAAAGAAAGCTGGAGTAGCCATACTTATATCAGACAAACTAGACTTTAAATTAAAGGCTGTAACAAGAGATGAAGAAGGACATTATATAATAGTTACAGGGTCTATCCATCAGGAAGAGCTAACAATTATAAATGTCTATGCGCCGAATACCGGAGCCCCCAAGTATATAAAACAATTACTCATAAACAGAAGCAACCTTATTGATAAGAATGTGGTAATTGCAGGGGACTTTAACACCCCACTTACAGAAATGGATAGATCATCTAGACACACAGTCAATAAAGAAACAAGGGCCCTGAATGAGACACTGGATCAGATGGACTTGACAGATATATTTAGAACTCTGCATCCCAAAGCAACAGAATATACTTTCTTCTTGAGTGCACATGGAACATTCTCCAAGATAGATCATATACTGGGTCACAAAACAGCCCTTCATAAGTTTACAAGAATTGAAATTATACCATGCATACTTTCAGACCACAATGCTATGAAGCTTGAAATCAACCACAGGAAAAAGTCTGGAAAACCTCCAAAAGCGTGGAGGTTAAAGAACACCCTACTAACGAATGAGTGGGTCAACCAGGCAATTAGAGAAGAAATCAAAAAATATATGGAAACAAACGAAAATGAAAATACAACAATCCAAACACTTTGGGACGCAGCGAAGGCAGTCCTGAGAGGAAAATACATTGCAATCCAGGCCTATCTCAAGAAACAAGAAAAATCCCAAATACAAAATCTAACAGCACACCTAAAGGAAATAGAAGCAGAACAGCAAAGGCAGCCTAAACCCAGCAGAAGAAGAGAAATAATAAAGATCAGAGCAGAAATAAACAATATAGAATCTAAAAAAACTGTAGAGCAGATCAACGAAACCAAGAGTTGGTTTTTTGAAAAAATAAACAAAATTGACAAACCTCTAGCCAGGCTTCTCAAAAAGAAAAGGGAGATGACCCAAATAGATAAAATCATGAATGAAAATGGAATTATTACAACCAATCCCTCAGAGATACAAACAATTATCAGGGAATACTATGAAAAATTATATGCCAACAAATTGGACAACCTGGAAGAAATGGACACATTCCTGAACACCCACACTCTTCCAAAACTCAATCAGGAGGAAATAGAAAGCTTGAACAGACCCATAACCAGCGAAGAAATTGAATCGGTTATCAAAAATCTCCCAACAAATAAGAGTCCAGGACCAGATGGCTTCCCAGGGGAGTTCTACCAGACATTTAAAGCAGAGATAATACCTATCCTTCTCAAGCTATTCCAAGAAATAGAAAGGGAAGGAAAACTTCCAGACTCATTCTATGAAGCCAGTATTACTTTGATTCCTAAACCAGACAGAGACCCAGTAAAAAAAGAGAACTACAGGCCAATATCCCTGATGAATATGGATGCAAAAATTCTCAATAAGATACTAGCAAATCGAATTCAACAGCATATAAAAAGAATTATTCACCATGATCAAGTGGGATTCATTCCTGGGATGCAGGGCTGGTTCAACATTCGCAAATCAATCAACGTGATACATCACATTAACAAAAAAAAAGAGAAGAACCATATGATCCTGTCAATCGATGCAGAAAAGGCCTTTGACAAAATCCAGCACCCTTTCTTAATAAAAACCCTTGAGAAAGTCGGGATAGAAGGAACATACTTAAAGATCATAAAAGCCATTTATGAAAAGCCCACAGCTAACATCATCCTCAACGGGGAAAAACTGAGAGCTTTTTCCCTGAGATCAGGAACACGACAGGGATGCCCACTCTCACCTCTGTTGTTTAACATAGTGCTGGAAGTTCTAGCATCAGCAATCAGACAACAAAAGGAAATCAAAGGCATCAAAATTGGCAAAGATGAAGTCAAGCTTTCGCTTTTTGCAGATGACATGATATTATACATGGAAAATCCGATAGACTCCACCAAAAGTCTGCTAGAACTGATACATGAATTCAGCAAAGTTGCAGGATACAAAATCAATGTCCAGAAATCAGTTGCATTCTTATACACTAACAATGAAGCAACAGAAAGACAAATAAAGAAAATGATCCCATTCACAATTGCACCAAGAAGCATAAAATACCTAGGAATAAATCTAACCAAAGATGTAAAGGATCTGTATGCTGAAAACTATAGAAAGCTTATGAAGGTAATTGAAGAAGACTTAAAGAAATGGAAAGACATTCCCTGCTCATGGATTGGAAAAATAAATATTGTCAAAATGTCAATACTACCCAAAGCTATCTACACATTCAATGCAATCCCAATCAAAATTGCACCAGCATTCTTCTCGAAATTAGAACAAGCAATCCTAAAATTATATGGAACCACAAAAGGCCCCGAATAGCCAAAGGAATTTTGAAGAAGAAGACCAAAGCAGGAGGCATCACAATCCCAGACTTTAGCCTCTACTACAAAGCTGTCATCATCAAGACAGCATGGTATTGGCACAAAAACAGACACACAGACCAATGGAATAGAATAGAAACCCCAGAACTAGACCCACAAACGTATGGCCAACTCATCTTTGACAAAGCAGGAAAGAACATCCAATGGAAAAAAGACAGCCTCTTTAACAAATGGTGCTGGGAGAACTGGACAGCAACATGCAGAAGGTTGAAACTAGACCACTTTCTCACACCATTTACAAAAATAAACTCAAAATGGATAAAGGACCTAAATGTGAGACAGGAAACCATCAGAACCTTAGAGGAGAAAGCAGGAAAAGATCTCTCTGACCTCAGCCGTAGCAATCTCTTACTCGGCACATCCCCAAAGGCAAGGGAATTAAAAGCAAAAGTGAATTCCTGGGACCTTATGAAGATAAAAAGCTTCTGTACAGCAAAGGAAACAACCAACAAAACTAAAAGGCAACCAATGGAATGGGAAAAGATATTTGCAAATGACATATCGGACAAAGGGCTAGTATCTAAAATCTATACAGAGCTCACCAAACTCCACACCTGAAAAACAAATAACCCAGTGAAGAAATGGGCAGAAAACATGAATAGACACTTCTCTAAAGAAGACATCCAGATGGCCAACAGGCACATGAAAAGATGTTCAGCGTCACTCCTTATCAGGGAAATACAAATCAAAACCACACTCAGGTATCACCTCACGCCAGTCAGAGTGGCCAAAATGAACAAATCAGGAGACTATAGATGCTGGAGAGGATGTGGAGAAACGGGAACCCTCTTGCACTGTTGGTGGGAATGCAAATTGGTGCAGCCGCTCTGGAAAGCAGTGTGGAGGTTCCTCAGAAAATTAAAAATAGACCTACCCTATGACCCAGCAATAGCACTGCTAGGAATTTATCCAAGGGATACAGGAGTACTGATGCATAGGGGCACTTGTACCCCAATGTTCATAGCAGCACTCTCAACAATAGCCAAATTATGGAAAGAGCCTAAATGTCCATCAACTGATGAATGGATAAAGAAATTGTGGTTTATATACACAATGGAATACTATGTGGCAATGAGAAAAAATGAAATATGGCCCTTTGTAGCAACGTGGATGGAACTGGAGAGTGTAATGCTAAGTGAAATAAGCCATACAGAGAAAGACAGATACCATATGGTTTCACTCTTATGTGGATCCTGAGAAACTTAACAGGAACCCATGGGGGAGGGGAAGGAAAAAAAAAAAAAAAAGAGGTTAGAGTGGGAGAGAGCCAAAGCATAAGAGACTGTTAAAAACTGAGAACAAACTGAGGGTTGATGGGGGGTGGGAGGGAGGGGAGGGTGGGTGATGGGTATTGAGGAGGGCACCTTTTGGGATGAGCACTGGGTGTTGTATGGAAACCAATTTGTCAATAAATTTCATAAAAAAAAATAGTATTGTGTCTATAATTTTTCAGAAATCCTTAACTTTTGCAGATACATAGTGAAATATGTTCAAAAGAAATCTTGAATTCACTTCAAAAAGAGGAAGAACAGGTAAGGCACAGTTGAAACAAGAGTAAGGATGAGGTGACTGCTGCAGAAGTTAGATGCGAATTTGATTTACTATTTTCTCCACTTTGTGTGTTTGAAATTTTCTGATAAAAAAGAATCTCAGGGGCACCTGGGAGGCTCAGTCAGTTAAGCATCTGACTCTTGATCTTAGCTCAGCTCTTGAACTCAAGGGTGTGAGTTCAAGCCCTGAGTTGGACTCCATACTGGACGTGGAGACTACTGAAAGAAAGAAAGAAAGAAAGAAAGAAAGAAAGAAAGAAAGAAAGAAATAAAGAAAGAAAGAAAGAAAGAAAGAAAGAAAGAAAGAAAGAAAGAATCTTGGGCAAAAAGTGGGAGATTACCTGATGATGTGCAATAATTATACGAGGGAATTGCTCCAGGGTCTTAAAGAACATGGCTGAATATTCACTGAGTCAGTAACCCTAATGCAAAACTGGCTTGGGACTGAAAGATAGCAAGGTTCAGTGGAAAAAACTGCTATAATCTGGCAAGATGATCATGACAAAATAGGCTGAGCGTTTCATCTGAGGAGCAAATAGTCAGATGAAAGAGATCATCCGCAAGACAAATAAAAGTAACTGAACAACAAACTGGTCAAAGCTAAAAAGCTGTTACACCAGTGTAAACCAAAGAAATATATTCGCTGTGCAGTTTGTAGCACAATAATCAGGCACTCTCTTTAATGTGCAATATCCACAGTATGGTTTGACAACTTGAGGAACTCTCTATCCACCCAACAATGACTAAGCAATCAGGAATCACAGAAATCGGAGTAGTGATGGTAGCATCTGAGTCATTGGTAGGTGGTGATATGGAAGGTGGCTGGTAGAACGGGGTGGAGGATGGGCATTCTGGTCTCCACACTGTTTCTACTTCTTCATTAAAACAGAAGTTGAGGGCACGTGGGTGGCTCAGTCAGTTGAACATCTGACTTCTGCTTAGGTCATGATCTCACAATTCGTGAGTTCTGGCTTCACATCGGGCTCACCTCTATCAGTAGTGCAGAGCCCCGCTTCAGATCCTCTGTCCCCCTCTTTCTGCCCCTCCCCCACTTGCGTGCAGTCGCGCGCTCTCTCTCTTTCTCTATCTCAAAGATAAATAAAGCATTTAAAAAATAAATAAAACAAAAGTCTATTGATAAAATTCATGTTAGGAGGTACTCTGGTTTTATGTATCTTAAAATAAATGTCATGAGTAACTATTAGAAAAATGACATGTTTTGCCAACTCCAAGAATGCCTGCATTTATCCATTTAGCTTTTATTATATTTGAATATACTAACATGTTCTTCATAGGGGCACCTAGGTGGCTCAGTCGGTTGAGTGGCCAACTTTGGCTCAGGTCATGATCTTGCCATTCATGAGTTTGAGCCCCATGTCAGGCTTTGTGCTGACAGCTCAGAGCCTGAAGTCTGCTTAGGATTCTGTATGTCCCTCTCTCTCTGCTCTCCCCTGCTCATGCCTGTCTCTCTCTCAAAAATAAACATTTAAAAAAATTTTTTTGAATTTAAAAAAAGAAAATATTCTTCATAATATTTGAAACAGTGTTCAAAGCATTAATGCCGTTTTGATATTTTTAAAATATTCCTTGCTATAGTTGCTTTCAAGGCTAAAAGGAGACTGTAAAAGAATGGGTTTTTATAATTGATAGGAATGGTACATTATAGTACTTTGAAAATCATGTGGCACAATGTTATATCTTAGATATCTTACAGATCTAATCTCAGGAACTCATACATTTTTTTCCACCAGCAATAGACCTAGGCTCCATCTTCTTTCACTCCATATAAACCAAGATATTAAGTCAGTACTATTTGGTATTGGTGTATGAATATTCAACAAACAAAATTTTCCAGCACATTTTGAAAATCATATTAAATTTTCTTGACACTATTTGACATTGTGCTTTGACAATCTATCAGCACTATGCATACATGTCTCATGAGAAGAGAAACACAGATTAACTTTACTGGATTGAATCTCTACTTCTCTTCCATCCATAATAACCTCTGCTCTGACTCTGTCTGCCTGCTAGCAGTTATTCAGAGCTGATAAGAACCCCTGTATGGAGTAGGAAATAGGGAATAGAGGTGGATCCTCTGAGAGTATTTAGAATGCACATTGGTTCAGAAAATGCCCTTTCCCTTCTTTTAGGAGAAAAGTAGGAGAGAGACTGTCACTCCAAGCAGAGCCATGATTCTCAACCTTGGCTTGCACATTATAATCAACTGGGGCACTTAAAAATGCTAATGCCCATCCCTACCCTCAGACATTGGGATTCAACTTGGTCTGGGATAGGGCTCAGGCAAGGTTTTCTGTTTGTTTATTTATTTTCTTTTTTAAAAGCCCAGATGACTTTTGTTTGTTTGTTTGTTTGCTTGTTTGTTTTTAAGTAGACTCCACACTCAACTTGGTGCTTGAACTCAAGACATTGAGATCATGAGTTGGCTGCTCTACTGACTAAGCCAGCCAGGCACCCCAAAGGCCTAGATGATTTTGACGTGCTGCCAAAGCTTCAGAGTTAAGGAGATCTAGGTTCAAATTCTTACTGTGTGATCTTAGACAAGTTAATAAGCCTCTCTGCACCTCAGTTCCTTTATATGTAAAATAAAGATTTGGTTTTATTTATTTACTTTATTAAAGGTATTTATTTATTTATTTATTTATTTATTTATTTATTTATTTAGAGAGCAGGCACAAGAGGGGGAAAGGGACAGATGGGAAGAAAGAGAGAGAGAGAGAGAGAGAGAGAGAGAGGGAGGGAGATAATCCAGCAGGCTCCACACTGAGTGTGGAGCCCAGTGTGGAGCTCCATCCCAAGACCCTGGGATCATGACCTGGCCTAAAATAAAGATTCAGACGCTCAACTAAGCCACCTAGGCACCACAAGATTTTGTTTTTAATCTATATCATAGATTCTATATCTGTATATTTAATCTATATTACTGTAAGGGGAAGAGGAGAAAAAAAAATATGTAAGAACTCACTCCTAACAGAGACTCTAGGACATGGCTGGCACTCAACAAGTATGTCTTCCTTTCCTATTCACTTATATGCTAGATCTATGTTTATATTAAACAAAACATTATCTTCTCTTTGGTATCTCTTGCTTTTTCCCCTCCAACATCATCCTTTTGTTTTTCAGAAGTAAACCCAGGGTACCTGAGGAGAATGAGAGCAGAAGTCCCTTCCATCCTATAGCACAAAGGATCTCTCTACCTCTCTTCCCCAAATTTAAAGCAATTCTATATATTCAACAGCAACTGTGGGACTGGGGCCATGTTGAGAGAGGGGAATGGGTGGTGAAGTATGACTTGAAGAGAAAGGGGTGCTGACTTTGGAAAAAAGTGAAGTTTGCAATACTAAAAGCAAAAGGAATTATACAAAATACATTACTCTACTTGATAAAGTTTCCCATGAGGCTACTGGTTCATAATTCAGAGCCAGCTCGCTGTACATGTATACTGGAATTGAACACTTAAGTAAATGGATGACGGTAGGAGTCAGTGGCCCTACTATTGGGGTGGAAGGTTACAAGGCAAGGGGAGGTGTCTAGAATGACCCACATGGTAATGCACTATAGTTGGAGACATCAGTACGAACTCATGAAGTTTACTTTAACATATAGACTACTTAATATAGCAATATTTACAGTTGTGTATATATACAAGGTTCAGAGTACATAGATACTTCCTCGCTCTGTCAGCTGTGAGGGCCTCTAACCAATGATACTCAAGTAGCATGAAGCACAGCCAGCCCCTAGATCTTTGTATTCTAACACAATTCTCCTGAACTCCTGAAGAAATGGCTGATTCTAGGACTGGGGTAGGAAATACGCAAGGTGAGCCTGGAATATCTTGTGGTGCCAGAAAGTAAGGGAGTGATCAAAAAACCCCACAGTGACAGTGTAGATCAAACTGACACAGGAGACAATAGCCAAAACTGGAAGAATTTGAGCACAAAATAAAATTGTAGTCAATTATAACCGAACGTATAAAATAAATATCCATGAGTTTATACTGATATAAATTATTGAATAAATGAATGAGGGAGAATAGACAGATCTTCTGACAGGAAGAATTCCAAATAATTTATGTAGATACTCTGCCCTCTAGGAGATGGGGCCTAATACTCCTTAAGCATGAGCTACACATAGTTACTACATCAAAGAGTGGAGTATGGGAAGGGAAGAAGAAAGAGTGATTTCACAGTGGAGAAACCTGACAAATGCTACCTGAGCCAGGTGACCAAGATAACACCAACGGTAATAGGTCATGCTGATAGTGCATACCCTCGGTGTGATGTGATAAAACTGGCTCTTCATCTCTGTGGTCTTCCTCCCAAAACTGCATAGCCCCAGTATAATTATGAGGAAGGTGTCAGATAAATCCCAGTTGAAGAACATTCTATAAAATACCTGACCAGTACTTCTCAAATTTGTCAAGGTCATCAAAAACAAGGAAAGTAAAAAAAAAAAAAAAAATTCCCATTCAAGAGGAGCCTAAGAAGATATGAGGATTAATGAAATATGGGATCTTGGAACAGAAAGGGAACATTATACAGAAACTAAAGAAATCTGAATAAAGTATGAATTTTAGTAATAATAATGTATCAGTATTGGTTCATGGATTGTAACAAATGTACCATACTAATTTAAGATGTTAATAATTATGGGGGGAACTGGGTATGAAGTATATGGGAACTTTCTATACTATCTTCACAACTTCTCTATAAATCAAAAAACTATTCTAAAATAAAAAGTTCATTTTTTAAAAATGTTAAGATAGGTGTTTAAACACAGCTGTTATACAAAAACCCCTTGCTGAAGCACATCTTTATTGAAGTAACTGCTAAATGGACAAGGTTTTGCAAAAGCATTTGTTACACATGATTTCTTCTTCAAACAGAATTCATTGTATCTACATCCAGCAAAGCAAAGTTAACTCTGGCTGTGTGCCAAGACATGGAACTAGCCTTGTTATGTAGCCTCAATGTGATAGTTGTAGTATTCAAATCTTTCCATCCATGACACACAATATTCCCATTGGTCTAAAAGTAGAAAAGCCTCTAAGTTGATTCTCCACTGGCTCAAAAAGTTTCCAATAAGTGCCTCTAGGGAGAAGTCAGAAACTCTGGGACCAGGGCAGGGCAGGAAGGAGTAAGCGACAGCTGGTTCCAGAATTTGAAAAAAATAATAATAAAAGGAGGGAAAATACTTATACTTCTCCAGAGTGCCCCCTTATATGGGGACACTGCCAGACAAATGAAAGTAGCTCTGAGATTGAGAAAAAATTGGAGTTAAGAAAAATGTACCACACTTCACCAACCCTAAGTGTTCAGGGTTGTACTTGCTAACGAATCAAAGATTCCCAAGGGCGTAAGTCTCTGTCTTTGAATTTCTGAACATTACTGGTCCTAAGAAGAAGGGGAAATTTTTAAAGAACACATAGCCTCTAGAATTTTATGCTCAAGACCTTAGCAGCATGGCTCACACACCCAGTTTTTGAAGACAATAATAGCCCACAATACCAGGCCAGTCTATAGCAGGAAGCTTGCATGTTGCCTCCGCCTTTGCAGAGATCAGCCAGGGGTGACAGCCCTGGAGACAAAGGCAAAGTCAGGCAAAGTCCTGCTCTCCTTTACATTAGGCCCCTCATCCACTGAGGGCCAGCAGAGCCTGGATGAAAAGGAGAGCAAGAAAAGATAATAGTAGTTTTCAGACTTAGCCTAGGTGGTTCTCGCAGCTCATCCTTCAAGATCTAGTTCAAACCTTAAATCTTTAGTCTTCCAGCTAAGCCTCCCTCCTCCAAATTCTGAGAGCATAATTCTCTTCTCACAAGTGCCAAATTACTTGGTACTTGCTCAATGCCTTGCATTGCCGGCTTCTTTTCATGTGTAATATATCTCATGTATATAACCTAGAGTTGACTTCAAATTCTTGAGTCTGACTCCAAATTCTTTTTCTCTCCTCCTCATCCATATCCTTTCATATCCCACGGCACCTAGTCTAGTGTTTTGCATATGTGCTTAATATATAGCTGATTTTGAGTGGCTATTCCGATCTCTCTCAAATTGCCATTAAAAAATTAAATATAAATCAGAGCCTCTTCACATCTTACCCTTCTGGGTAGCCACTCAAAACACCCAAGAAGTCATTATGATTATGTCCAGCCTACTTAAGGTGAGAAGAACCCTGGCTGTCACCAACAGGGTTATGCATTTCCCTGCCCAAACCAGCCTTTCACGACTCTGGTGACACAGGACTCCTTGGTTCCCAGACAAATGACTGCTGCATCCGGTTTTGGTGCAGGAAGATGATGTTATCTTAGCCTCCAGACAGTGACCTCTGGTCTGATCACGTCAAATGAACTCAACCCTGGATGCTCAGTCCCAGCACCCACCCCTGCCTGTGCCCTGGGTTTGCTTCCTCTCCCCTATCTCATTCATATCTGAAATTTCCCCCATCTTGAGAAAGGATGGCATGTATTCTTACCCGACCCCTTAGCATTTAGAAACCTAGGCACAGGAATTGCCAGAAAACATTCTAATCACTAGATCATCATGTTCACAGAGTGAGTGAGTGAGTCCAGGGCCTAATGCAAAACAGCACCTTGCCTTTTCGTGTGAGGCTGCTGATCAATCATTTCATGCGCTATTTACTCCAGTGAGCATCATTCATGCATTCATTTACTCAACAAATATTTAGTGAACACCTACACTGTGTCAGGGACTATCGTGGCATCAGCGTTCTCCTGCTCTCTGTGGTCTCCTTCATTTTCACTCCCTTCCCTTTCCACCTATCCTGGAGGTCCCAGGCACTAGTTAATGAGTTACATCAGGTGTATTCCTCTTACAAGGAAGCAGTAGGATTAGGTAGTGGTAGTAGTAGTAGGATTCCAACCTCCAGATACCGCAGCGCCTTCTCCTGCCAGTATGACCATCTTTCATATTTATAGATCTCCTGTTGTTTACTGCTTCACCAAAAATCTCCCTCTATATATCAGCCTGATGTGGGCCAGAAAAGAGGTGGGCTAGAAGGTCAGAAAATGCCACCTTGGAAATATTATCACAATTTTTTAAATGAGATAAACATGAAAGGACAGGGGAAGGGATTGAGAGGACAAGATAGCAAAGGCAGTTTCAAAGAATTCAGCAAAAAGATGGCTATTCTGCAGACATTGCAAGTTGAAGCAAAGGTCAATTTCATGTCTGTTGAATTCAAGTAAATACAAAGTAAAATAAAAATTCCTTAGAATGAATTTTAGGATTGTGTAAATAATCTAAACATTGGAAAAATTTTTTATTTTTATTTTCTAATAACTGTCACTTCCCCAGAGAAGTTGTTCCTGATTTCCCAATCTAAGTCCCTCAGTTACTCTCTTTTTTTTTTTTTTTTTTTTAATTTTTTTTTTTCAACGTTTATTTATTTTTGGGACAGAGAGAGACAGAGCATGAACGGGGGAGGGGCAGAGAGAGAGGGAGACACAGAATCGGAAGCAGGCTCCAGGCTCTGGGCCATCATCAGCCCAGAGCCCGACGCGGGGCCCGAACCCACGGACCGCGAGATCGTGACCTGGCTGAAGTCGGACGCTTAACCGACTGCGCCACCCAGGCGCCCCCCTCAGTTACACTCTTGCAGACCACTCAATTTTTTCTTCATAACATTTATTCAATTTGCAAAGATTTACTTATGAGATTGTTGCTGAATGTCTCCCTCCCACCCCTGACTACACAAGTTCCAAGAGGGCCGAAACCATTTCTGTTTTGTTCTCTACTGAACATGTAGGCCTTACACAGAACTTGCACATGAAAGAAGACCAGTAAATATTTGTTGAAGGAAAGAATCAAAATTCTGTTGCCTAGTTCTCTCCCTTAGACCATTCTGCAGACTTAGAGG